>NC_143021.1:119806331-120009678 GCF_055824585.1 Amblyomma mixtum
GAGCAGACGGGCACGACAGACGAAATCTGCCGCTCCGTGGCCGCAGTGAGCGTACTAGGTCAAGAGAGACGCGTGATTTTCTTGAAAAAACCTTGCTATGCTAAGATTCACTTGTCGAGCCGACGGGTACGACAGACGAAATCTTCCGCTCCGTTGCCGCAGCGAGCGTACTGAGTCAGGAGAGACGCGTGATTTTCTTGAAATAAGTGTGCTATGCTCAGATTCACTTGTCGTGCAGACGGGTACGACGGACGAAATCTGCCGATCCGTGGCCGCAGTGACCGTACTAAGTCAAGAGAGATTTTCTTGAAATAAGCGAGCTATGTTCAGATTCACTTGTCGAGCAGACGGTTACGACAGACGAAATCTTCCGCTCCGTGGCCGCAGCGAGCGTACTAAGTCGACAGAGACGCGTGAGTTTCTTGAAATAAGCGTGCTATGCTCAGATCCACTTGTCGAGCAGACGGGTACGACAGACGAAATCTGCCGCTCCGTGGCCGACGCGAGCGTACTGAGTCAAGAGAGACGCGTGATTTTCTTGAAATGACCGTGCTATGCACGGATTCACTTCTCGAACAGGCGGGTACGACAGACGAAATCTTCCGCTCCGTGGCCGACGCGAGCGTACTGAGTCAAGAGAGACGCGTGATTTTCTTGAAATAACCGTGCTATGCTCAGATTCACTTCTCGAGCAGGCGGGTACGACAGACGAAATCTTCCGCTCCGTGGCCGCAGCGAGCGTACTAAGTCAAGAGAGACACGTGATTTTCTTGAAATAACCGTGCTATTCTCAGATTCACTTCTCGATCAGGCGGGTACGACAGAAGAAATCTTCCGCTCCGTGGCCGTAGCGAGCGTACTGAGTCAAGAGAGACGCGTTATTTTCTTGAAATAACCGTGCTATGCTCAGATTCACTTCTCGAGCAGGCGGGTACGACAGACGAAATCTTCCGCTCCGTGGCCGCAGCGAGCGTACTGAGTCAAGAGAGACGCGTGATTTTCTTGAAATAAGCGAGCTATCTTCAGATTCACTTGTCGAGCAGACGGTTACGACAGACGAAATCTTCCGCTCCGTGGCCGCAGCGAGCGTACTAAGTCGAGAGAGACGCGTGAGTTTCTTGAAATAAGCGTGCTATGCTCAGATCCACTTGTCGAGCAGACGGGTACGACAGAAGAAATCTGCCGCTCCATGGCCGCAGTGAGCGTACTAGGTCAAGAGAGACGCGTGATTTTCTTGAAATAAGCGTGCTATGCTCAGATCCACTTGTCGAGCAGACGGGCACGACAGACGAAATCTGCCGCTCCGTGGCCGCAGTGAGCGTACTAGGTCAAGAAAGACGCGTGATTTTCTTGAAAAAACCTTGCTATGCTAAGATTCACTTGTCGAGCCGACGGGTACGACAGACGAAATCTTCCGCTCCGTTGCCGCAGCGAGCGTACTGAGTCAGGAGAGACGCGTGATTTTCTTGAAATAAGCGTGCTATGCTCAGATTCACTTGTCGAGCAGACGGGTACGACGGACGAAATCTGCCGATCCGTGGCCGCAGTGACCGTACTAAGTCAAGAGAGATTTTCTTGAAATAAGCGAGCTATGTTCAGATTCACTTGTCGAGCAGACGGTTACGACAGACGAAATCTTCCGCTCCGTGGCCGCAGCGAGCGTACTAAGTCGACAGAGACGCGTGAGTTTCTTGAAATAAGCGTGCTATGCTCAGATCCACTTGTCGAGCAGACGGGTACGACAGACGAAATCTGCCGCTCCGTGGCCGACGCGAGCGTACTGAGTCAAGAGAGACGCGTGATTTTCTTGAAATGACCGTGCTATGCACGGATTCACTTCTCGAGCAGGCGGGTACGACAGACGAAATCTTCCGCTCCGTGGCCGCAGCGAGCGTACTGAGTCAAGAGAGACGCGTGATTTTCTTGAAATAAGCGAGCTATGTTCAGATTCACTTGTCGAGCAGACGGTTACGACAGACGAAATCTTCCGCTCCGTGGCCGCAGCGAGCGTACTAAGTCGAGAGAGACGCGTTAGTTTCTTGAAATAAGCGTGCTATGCTCAGATCCACTTGTCGAGCAGACGGGTACGACAGACGAAATCTGCCGCTCCGTGGCCGACGCGAGCGTACTGAGTCAAGAGAGACGCGTGATTTTCTTGAAATAACCGTGCTATGCTCAGATTCACTTCTCGAACAGGCGGGTACGACAGACGAAATCTTCCGCTCCGTGGCCGACGCGAGCGTACTGAGTCAAGAGAGACGCGTGATTTTCTTGAAATAACCATGCTATGCACGGATTCACTTCTCGAGCAGGCGGGTACGACAGACGAAATCTTCCGCTCCGTGGCCGCAGCGAGCGTACTGAGTCAAGAGAGACGCGTCATTTTCTTGAAATAACCGTGCTATGCTCAGATTCACTTCTCGAGCAGGCGGGTACGACAGACGAAATCTTCCGCTCCGTGGCCGCAGCGAGCGTACTAAGTCAAGAGAGACACGTGATTTTCTTGAAATAACCCTGCTATGCTCAGATTCACTTCTCGATCAGGCGGGTACGACAGAAGAAATCTTCCGCTCCGTGGCCGTAGCGAGCGTACTGAGTCAAGAGAGACGAGTGATTTTCTTGAAATAACCGTGCTATACTCAGATTCACTTGTCGAGCAGACGGTTACGACAGACGAAATCTTCCGCTCCGTGGCCGCAGCGAGCGTACTAAGTCGAGAGAGACGCGTGAGTTTCTTGAAATAAGCGTGCTATGCTCAGATCCACTTGTCGAGCAGACGGGTACGACAGACGAAATCTGCCGCTCCGTGGCCGCAGTGAGCGTACTAGGTCAAGAGAGACGCGTGATTTTCTTGAAAAAACCTTGCTATGCTCAGATTCACTTATCGAGCAGGCGGGTACGACAGACGAAACCTTCCGCTCCGTGGCCGCAGCGAGCGTACTGAGTCAAGAGAGACGCGTGATTTTCTTGAAATAAGCGTGCTATGCTCAGATTCACTTGTCGAGCAGACGGGTACGACAGACGAAATCTTCCGCTCCGTGTCCGCAGCGAGCGTACTAAGTCAAGAGAGAGACGCGTGATTTTCTTGAAATAAGCGTGCTATGATCAGATTCACTTCTCGAGCAGATGGGTACGACAGACGAAATCTTCCGCTCCGTTGCCGCAGCGAGCATACTGAGTCAAGAGAGACGCGTGATTTTCTTGAAATAACCATCCTATGCTCAGATTCACTTCTCGATCAGGCGGGTACGACAGACGAAATCTTCCGCTCCGTGGCCGCAGCGAGCGTACTAAGTCGACAGAGACGCGTGAGTTTCTTGAAATAAGCGTGCTATGCTCAGATCCACTTGTCGAGCAGACGGGTACGACAGACGAAATCTGCCGCTCCGTGGCCGACGCGAGCGTACTGAGTCAAGAGAGACGCGTGATTTTCTTGAAATGACCGTGCTATGCACGGATTCACTTCTCGAGCAGGCGGGTACGACAGACGAAATCTTCCGCTCCGTGGCCGCAGCGAGCGTACTGAGTCAAGAGAGACGCGTGATTTTCTTGAAATAAGCGAGCTATGTTCAGATTCACTTGTCGAGCAGACGGTTACGACAGACGAAATCTTCCGCTCCGTGGCCGCAGCGAGCGTACTAAGTCGAGAGAGACGCGTTAGTTTCTTGAAATAAGCGTGCTATGCTCAGATCCACTTGTCGAGCAGACGGGTACGACAGACGAAATCTGCCGCTCCGTGGCCGACGCGAGCGTACTGAGTCAAGAGAGACGCGTGATGTTCTTGAAATAAGCGTGCTATGCTCAGATTCACTTGTCGAGCAGACGGGTACGACAGACGAAATCTTCCGCTCCGTTGCCGCAGCGAGCGTACTAAGTCGAGAGAGACCCGTGATTTTCTTGAAATAAGCGTGCTATGCTCAGATTCACTTGTCGAGCAGACGGGTACGACAGACGAAATCTTCCGCTCCGTGGCCGCAGCGAGCGTACCAAGTCGAGAGAGACGCGTGAGTTTCTTGAAATAAGCGTGCTATGCTCAGATTCACTTCTCGATCAGGCGGGTACGACAGAAGAAATCTTCCGCTCCGTGGCCGTAGCGAGCGTACTGAGTCAAGAGAGACGCGTGATTTTCTTGAAATAACCGTGCTATGCTCAGATTCACTTCTCGAGCAGGCGGGTACGACAGACGAAATCTGCCGCTCCGTGGCCGCAGCGAGCGTACTGTGTGAAAAGAGACGCTTGATTTTCTGGAAATAAGCGTGCTATGCTCAGATTCACTTGTCGAGCAGACGGGTACGACAGACGAAATCTGCCAGTCCGTGGCCGCAGTGAGCGTACTAAGTCAGGAGAGACGCGTGATTTTCTTGAAATAACCGCGCTATGCTCAGATTCACTTCTCGAACAGGCGGGTACGACAGACGAAATCTTCCGCTCCGTGGCCGCAGCGAGCGTACTGAGTCAAGAGAGACGCGTGATTTTCTTGAAATAACCGTGCTATGCTCAGATTCACTTCTCGAGCAGGCGGGTACGACAGACGAAATCTTCCGCTCCGTGGCCGCAGCGAGCGTACTGAGTCAAGAGAGACGCGTGATTTTCTTGAAATAACCGTCCTATGCTCAGATTCACTTCTCGATCAGGCGGGTACGACAGAAGAAATCTTCCGCTCCGTGGCCGCAGCGAGCGTACTGAGTCAAGAGAGACGCGTGATTTTCTTGAAATAACCGTTCTCTGCTCAGATTCACTTGTCGAACAGACGGTTACGACAGACGAAATCTTCCGCTCCGTGGCCGCAGCGAGCGTACTGAGTCAAGAGAGACGCGTGATTTTCTTGAAATAACCATCCTATGCTCAGATTCACTTCTCGATCAGGCGGGTACGACAGAAGAAATCTTCCGCTCCGTGGCCGCAGCGAGCGTACTGAGTCAAGAGAGACGCGTGATTTTCTTGAAATAACCGTTCTATGCTCAGATTCACTTGTCGAACAGACGGTTACGACAGACGAAATCTTCCGCTCCGTGGCCGCAGCGAGCGTACTAAGTCGAGAGAGACGCGTGATTTTCTTGAAAAAACCTTGTTATGCTCAGATTCACTTATCGGGCAGGCGGGTACGGCAGACGAAATCTTCCGCTCCGGGGCCGCAGCGAGCGTACTGAGTCAAGAGAGACAAGTGATGTTCTTGAAATAAGCGTGCTATGCTCAGATTCACTTGTCGAGCAGACGGGTACGACAGACGAAATCTTCCGCTCCGTTGCCGCAGCGAGCGTACTAAGTCGAGAGAGACCCGTGATTTTCTTGAAATAAGCGTGCTATGCTCAGATTCACTTGTCGAGCAGACGGGTACGACAGACGAAATCTTCCGCTCCGTGGCCGCAGCGAGCGTACTAAGTCGAGAGAGACGCGTGAGTTTCTTGAAATAAGCGTGCTATGCTCAGATTCACTTCTCGATCAGGCGGGTACGACAGAAGAAATCTTCCGCTCCGTGGCCGTAGCGAGCGTACTGAGTCAAGAGAGACGCGTGATTTTCTTGAAATAACCGTGCTATGCTCAGATTCACTTCTCGAGCAGGCGGGTACGACAGACGAAATCTTCCGCTCCGTGGCCGCAGCGAGCGTACTGAGTCAAGAGAGACGCGTGATTTTGTTGAAATAAGCGAGCTATGTTCAGATTCACTTGTCGAGCAGACGGTTACGACAGACGAAATCTTCCGCTCCGTGGCCGCAGCGAGGGTACTAAGTCGAGAGAGACGCGTGAGTTTCTTGAAATAAGCGTGCTATGCTCAGATCCACTTGTCGAGCAGACGGGTACGACAGACGAAATCTGCCGCTCCGTGGCCGCAGTGAGCGTACTAGGTCAAGAGAGACGCGTGATTTTCTTGAAATAAGCGTGCTATGCTCAGATCCACTTGTCGAGCAGACGGGCACGACAGACGAAATCTGCCGCTCCGTGGCCGCAGTGAGCGTACTAGGTCAAGAGAGACGCGTGATTTTCTTGAAAAAACCTTGCTATGCTAAGATTCACTTGTCGAGCAGACGGGTACGACAGACGAAATCTTCCGCTCCGTTGCCGCAGCGAGCGTACTGAGTCAGGAGAGACGCGTGATTTTCTTGAAATAAGCGTGCTATGCTCAGATTCACTTGTCGAGCAGACGGGTACGACGGACGAAATCTGCCGATCCGTGGCCGCAGTGACCGTACTAAGTCAAGAGAGATTTTCTTGAAATAAGCGAGCTATGTTCAGATTCACTTGTCGAGCAGACGGTTACGACAGACGAAATCTTCCGCTCCGTGGCCGCAGCGAGCGTACTAAGTCGAGAGAGACGCGTGATTTTCTTGAAAAAACCTTGCTATGCTCAGATTCACTTATCGGGCAGGCTGGTACGAAGGACGAAATCTTCCGCTCCGGGGCCGCAGCGAGCGTACTGAGTCAAGAGAGACAAGTGATGTTCTTGAAATAAGCGTGCTATGCTCAGATTCACTTGTCGAGCAGACGGGTACGACAGACGAAATCTTCCGCTCCGTTGCCGCAGCGAGCGTACTAAGTCGAGAGAGACCCGTGATTTTCTTGAAATAAGCGTGCTATGCTCAGATTCACTTGTCGAGCAGACGGGTACGACAGACGAAATCTTCCGCTCCGTGGCCGCAGCGAGCGTACTAAGTCGAGAGAGACGCGTGAGTTTCTTGAAATAAGCGTGCTATGCTCAGATTCACTTCTCGATCAGGCGGGTACGACAGAAGAAATCTTCCGCTCCGTGGCCGTAGCGAGCGTACTGAGTCAAGAGAGACGCGTGATTTTCTTGAAATAACCGTGCTATGCTCAGATTCACTTCTCGAGCAGGCGGGTACGACAGACGAAATCTGCCGCTCCGTGGCCGCAGCGAGCGTACTGTGTGAAAAGAGACGCTTGATTTTCTGGAAATAAGCGTGCTATGCTCAGATTCACTTGTCGAGCAGACGGGTACGACAGACGAAATCTGCCAGTCCGTGGCCGCAGTGAGCGTACTAAGTCAGGAGAGACGCGTGATTTTCTTGAAATAACCGCGCTATGCTCAGATTCACTTCTCGAACAGGCGGGTACGACAGACGAAATCTTCCGCTCCGTGGCCGCAGCGAGCGTACTGAGTCAAGAGAGACGCGTGATTTTCTTGAAATAACCGTGCTATGCTCAGATTCACTTCTCGAGCAGGCGGGTACGACAGACGAAATCTTCCGCTCCGTGGCCGCAGCGAGCGTACTGAGTCAAGAGAGACGCGTGATTTTCTTGAAATAACCGTCCTATGCTCAGATTCACTTCTCGATCAGGCGGGTACGACAGAAGAAATCTTCCGCTCCGTGGCCGCAGCGAGCGTACTGAGTCAAGAGAGACGCGTGATTTTCTTGAAATAACCGTTCTCTGCTCAGATTCACTTGTCGAACAGACGGTTACGACAGACGAAATCTTCCGCTCCGTGGCCGCAGCGAGCGTACTAAGTCGAGAGAGACGCGTGATTTTCTTGAAAAAACCTTGCTATGCTCAGATTCACTTATCGGGCAGGCGGGTACGACAGACGAAATCTTCCGCTCCGGGGCCGCAGCGAGCGTACTGAGTCAAGAGAGACAAGTGATGTTCTTGAAATAAGCGTGCTATGCTCAGATTCACTTGTCGAGCAGACGGGTACGACAGACGAAATCTTCCGCTCCGTTGCCGCAGCGAGCGTACTAAGTCGAGAGAGACCCGTGATTTTCTTGAAATAAGCGTGCTATGCTCAGATTCACTTGTCGAGCAGACGGGTACGACAGACGAAATCTGCCGCTCCGTGGCCGACGCGAGCGTACTGAGTCAAGAGAGACGCGTGAGTTTCTTGAAATAACCGTGCTATGCTCAGATTCACTTCTCGAACAGGCGGGTACGACAGACGAAATCTTCCGCTCCGTGGCCGACGCGAGCGTACTGAGTCAAGAGAGACGCGTGATTTTCTTGAAATAACCGTGCTATGCACGGATTCACTTCTCGAGCAGGCGGGTACGACAGACGAAATCTTCCGCTCCGTGGCCGCAGCGAGCGTACTGAGTCAAGAGAGACGCGTGATTTTCTTGAAATAACCGTGCTATGCTCAGATTCACTTCTCGAGCAGGCGGGTACGACAGACGAAATCTTCCGCTCCGTGGCCGCAGCGAGCGTACTAAGTCAAGAGAGACACGTGATTTTCTTGAAATAACCGTGCTATGCTCAGATTCACTTCTCGATCAGGCGGGTACGACAGAGGAAATCTTCCGCTCCGTGGCCGTAGCGAGCGTACTGAGTCAAGAGAGACGCGTGATTTTCTTGAAATAACCGTGCTATGCTTAGATTCACTTCTCGAGCAGGCGGGTACGACAGACGAAATCTTCCGCTCTGTGGCCGCAGCGAGCGTACTGAGTCAAGAGAGACGCGTGATTTTCTTGAAATAAGCGAGCTATGTTCAGATTCACTTGTCGAGCAGACGGTTACGACAGACGAAATCTTCCGCTCCGTGGCCGCAGCGAGCGTACTAACTCGAGAGAGACGCGTGAGTTTCTTGAAATAAGCGTGCTATGCTCAGATTCACTTGTCGAGCAGACGGGTACGACAGACGAAATCTTCCGCTCCGTTGCCGAAGCGAGCGTACTAAGTCGAGAGAGACGCGCGATTTTCTTGAAATAAGCGTGCTATGATCAGATTCACTTCTTGAGCAGATGGGTACGACGGACGAAATCTGCCGATCCGTGGCCGCAGTGAGCGTACTAAGTCAAGAGAGACGCGTGATTTTCTTGAAATAACCGTGCTATGCTCAGATTCACTTCTCGAGCAGGCGGGTACGACAGACGAAATCTTCCGCTCCGTGGCCGCAGCGAGCGTACTGAGTCAAGAGAGACGCGTGATTTTCTTGAAAGAACCGTGCTATGCTCAGATTCACTTCTCGAGCAGGCGGGTGCGACAGACGAAATCTTCCGCTCCGTGGCCGCAGCGAGCGTACCGAGTCAAGAGAGACGCGTGATTTTCTTGAAATAACCGTGCTATGCTGATTCACTTCTCGAGCAGGCAGGTATGACAGACGAAGTCTGCCGCTTCGTGGCCACAGCGAGCGTACAAAGTCGAGAGAGACGCGTGATTTTCTTGAAATAAGCGTCCTATGCTCAGATTCACTTCTCGAGCAGGCGGGTACGACACACGAAATCTGCCGCTCCGTGGCCGCATTGAGCGTACTGAGTCAAGAGAGACGCGTGATTTTCTTGAAATAACCGTGCTATGCTCAGATTCACTTCTCGAGCAGGCGGGTACGACAGACGAAATCTTCCGCTCCGTGGCCGCAGCGAGCGTACTGAGTCAAGAGAGACGCGTGATTTTCTTGAAATAAGCGAGCTATGTTCAGATTCACTTGTCGAGCAGACGGTTACGACAGACGAAATCTTCCGCTCCGTGGCCGCAGCGAGCGTACTAAGTCGAGAGAGACGCGTGAGTTTCTTGAAATAAGCGTGCTATGCTCAGATCCACTTGTCGAGCAGACGGGTACGACAGACGAAATCTGCCGCTCCGTGGCCGCAGTGAGCGTACTAGGTCAAGAGAGACGCGTGATTTTCTTGAAAAAACCTTGCTATGCTCAGATTCACTTATCGAGCAGGCGGGTACGACAGACGAAATCTTCCGCCCCGTGGCCGCAGCGAGCGTACTGAGTCAAGAGAGACGCGTGATTTTCTTGAAATAAGCGTGCTATGCTCAGATTCACTTGTCGAGCAGACGGGTACGACAGACGCAATCTTCCGCTCCGTTGCCGCAGCGAGCGTACTAAGTCAAGAGAGAGACGCGTGATTTTCTTGAAATAAGCGTGCTATGATCAGATTCACTTCTCGAGCAGATGGGTACGACAGACGAAATCTTCCGCTCCGTTGCCGCAGCGAGCATACTGAGTCAAGAGAGACGCGTGATGTTCTTCAAATAAGCGTGCTATGCTCAGATTCACTTGTCGAGCAGACGGGTACGACAGACGAAATGTTCCGCTCCGTTGCCGCAGCGAGCGTACTGAGTCAAGAGAGACGCGTGATTTTCTTGAAATAAGCGTGCTATGCTCAGGTTCACTTGTCGAGCAGACGGGTACGACGGACGAAATCTGCCGGTCCGTGGCCGCAGTGAGCGTACTAAGTCAAGAGAGACGCGTGATTTTTTTGAAATAACCGTGCTATGCTCAGATTCACTTCTCGAGCAGGCGGGTACGACAGACGAAATCTTCCGCTCCGT
Source organism: Amblyomma mixtum (assembly GCF_055824585.1). Lineage (NCBI taxonomy): Eukaryota > Metazoa > Arthropoda > Arachnida > Ixodida > Ixodidae > Amblyomma > Amblyomma mixtum. Next base: position 119,816,559 of record NC_143021.1, read on the forward strand.
GGCCGCAGCGAGCGTACTGAGTCAAGAGAGACGCGTGATTTTCTTGAAATAAGCGAGCTATGTTCAGATTCACTTGTCGAGCAGACGGTTACGACAGACGAAATCTTCCGCTCCGTGGCCGCAGCGAACGTACTAAGTCGAGAGAGACGCGTGATTTTCTTGAAATAACCGTGCTATGCACGGATTCACTTCTCGAGCAGGCGGGTACGACAGACGAAATCTTCCGCTCCGTGGCCGCAGCGAGCGTACTGAGTCAAGAGAGACGCGTGATTTTCTTGAAATAAGCGAGCTATGTTCAGATTCACTTGTCGAGCAGACGGTTACGACAGACGAAATCTTCCGCTCCGTGGCCGCAGCGAGGGTACTAAGTCGAGAGAGACGCGTGAGTTTCTTGAAATAAGCGTGCTATGCTCAGATCCACTTGTCGAGCAGACGGGTACGACAGACGAAATCTGCCGCTCCGTGGCCGCAGTGAGCGTACTAGGTCAAGAGAGACGCGTGATTTTCTTGAAATAAGCGTGCTATGCTCAGATTCACTTCTCGATCAGGCGGGTACGACAGACGAAATCTTCCGCTCCGTGGCCGCAGCGAACGTACTAAGTCGAGAGAGACGCGTGATTTTCTTGAAATAACCGTGCTATGCACGGATTCACTTCTCGAGCAGGCGGGTACGACAGACGAAATCTTCCGCTCCGTGGCCGCAGCGAGCGTACTGAGTCAAGAGAGACGCGTGATTTTCTTGAAATAACCGTGCTATGCTCAGATTCACTTCTCGAGCAGGCGGGTACGACAGACGAAATCTTCCGCTCCGTGGCCGCAGCGAGCGTACTAAGTCAAGAGAGACACGTGATTTTCTTGAAATAACCGTGCTATTCTCAGATTCACTTCTCGATCAGGCGGGTACGACAGACGAAATCTTCCGCTCCGTGGCCGCAGCGAGCGTACTGAGTCAAGAGAGACGCGTTATTTTCTTGAAATAACCGTCCTATGCTCAGATTCACTTCTCGATCAGGCGGGTACGACAGAAGAAATCTTCCGCTCCGTGGCCGCAGCGAGCGTACTGAGTCAAGAGAGACGCGTGATTTTCTTGAAATAACCGTTCTCTGCTCAGATTCACTTGTCGAACAGACGGTTACGACAGACGAAATCTTCCGCTCCGTGGCCGCAGCGAGCGTACTAAGTCGAGAGAGACGCGTGATTTTCTTGAAAAAACCTTGCTATGCTCAGATTCACTTATCGGGCAGGCGGGTACGACAGACGAAATCTTCCGCTCCGGGGCCGCAGCGAGCGTACTGAGTCAAGAGAGACAAGTGATGTTCTTGAAATAAGCGTGCTATGCTCAGATTCACTTGTCGAGCAGACGGGTACGACAGACGAAATCTTCCGCTCCGTTGCCGCAGCGAGCGTACTAAGTCGAGAGAGACCCGTGATTTTCTTGAAATAAGCGTGCTATGCTCAGATTCACTTGTCGAGCAGACGGGTACGACAGACGAAATCTTCCGCTCCGTGGCCGCAGCGAGCGTACTAAGTCGAGAGAGACGCGTGAGTTTCTTGAAATAAGCGTGCTATGCTCAGATTCACTTCTCGATCAGGCGGGTACGACAGAAGAAATCTTCCGCTCCGTGGCCGTAGCGAGCGTACTGAGTCAAGAGAGACGCGTGATTTTCTTGAAATAACCGTGCTATGCTCAGATTCACTTCTCGAGCAGGCGGGTACGACAGACGAAATCTTCCGCTCCGTGGCCGCAGCGAGCGTACTGAGTCAAGAGAGACGCGTGATTTTCTTGAAATAAGCGAGCTATGTTCAGATTCACTTGTCGAGCAGACGGTTACGACAGACGAAATCTTCCGCTCCGTGGCCGCAGCGAGGGTACTAAGTCGAGAGAGACGCGTGAGTTTCTTGAAATAAGCGTGCTATGCTCAGATCCACTTGTCGAGCAGACGGGTACGACAGACGAAATCTGCCGCTCCGTGGCCGCAGTGAGCGTACTAGGCCAAGAGAGACGCGTGATTTTCTTGAAATAAGCGTGCTATGCTCAGATCCACTTGTCGAGCAGACGGGCACGACAGACGAAATCTGCCGCTCCGTGGCCGCAGTGAGCGTACTAGGTCAAGAGAGACGCGTGATTTTCTTGAAAAAACCTTGCTATGCTAAGATTCACTTGTCGAGCCGACGGGTACGACAGACGAAATCTTCCGCTCCGTTGCCGCAGCGAGCGTACTGAGTCAGGAGAGACGCGTGATTTTCTTGAAATAAGCGTGCTATGCTCAGATTCACTTGTCGAGCAGACGGGTACGACGGACGAAATCTGCCGATCCGTGGCCGCAGTGACCGTACTAAGTCAAGAGAGATTTTCTTGAAATAAGCGAGCTATGTTCAGATTCACTTGTCGAGCAGACGGGTACGACAGACGAAATCTGCCGCTCCGTGGCCGACGCGAGCGTACTGAGTCAAGAGAGACGCGTGATTTTCTTGAAATAACCGTGCTATGCACGCATTCACTTCTCGAACAGGCGGGTACGACAGACGAAATCTTCCGCTCCGTGGCCGACGCGAGCGTACTGAGTCAAGAGAGACGCGTGATTTTCTTGAAATAACCGTGCTATGCTCAGATTCACTTCTCGAGCAGGCGGGTACGACAGACGAAATCTTCCGCTCCGTGGCCGCAGCGAGCGTACTGAGTCAAGAGAGACGCGTGATTTTCTTGAAATAAGCGAGCTATGTTCAGATTCACTTGTCGAGCAGACGGTTACGACAGACGAAATCTTCCGCTCCGTGGCCGCAGCGAGCGTACTAAGTCGAGAGAGACGCGCGAGTTTCTTGAAATAAGCGTGCTATGCTCAGATCCACTTGTCGAGCAGACGGGTACGACAGACGAAATCTGCCGCTCCGTGGCCGACGCGAGCGTACTGAGTCAAGAGAGACGCGTGAGTTTCTTGAAATAACCGTGCTATGCTCAGATTCACTTCTCGAACAGGCGGGTACGACAGACGAAATCTTCCGCTCCGTGGCCGACGCGAGCGTACTGAGTCAAGAGAGACGCGTGATTTTCTTGAAATAACCGTGCTATGCACGGATTCACTTCTCGAGCAGGCGGGTACGACAGACGAAATCTTCCGCTCCGTGGCCGCAGCGAGCGTACTGAGTCAAGAGAGACGCGTGATTTTCTTGAAATAACCGTGCTATGCTCAGATTCACTTCTCGAGCAGGCGGGTACGACAGACGAAATCTTCCGCTCCGTGGCCGCAGCGAGCGTACTAAGTCAAGAGAGACACGTGATTTTCTTGAAATAACCGTGCTATGCTCAGATTCACTTCTCGATCAGGCGGGTACGACAGAGGAAATCTTCCGCTCCGTGGCCGTAGCGAGCGTACTGAGTCAAGAGAGACGCGTGATTTTCTTGAAATAACCGTGCTATGCTTAGATTCACTTCTCGAGCAGGCGGGTACGACAGACGAAATCTTCCGCTCTGTGGCCGCAGCGAGCGTACTGAGTCAAGAGAGACGCGTGATTTTCTTGAAATAAGCGAGCTATGTTCAGATTCACTTGTCGAGCAGACGGTTACGACAGACGAAATCTTCCGCTCCGTGGCCGCAGCGAGCGTACTAACTCGAGAGAGACGCGTGAGTTTCTTGAAATAAGCGTGCTATGCTCAGATTCACTTGTCGAGCAGACGGGTACGACAGACGAAATCTTCCGCTCCGTTGCCGAAGCGAGCGTACTAAGTCGAGAGAGACGCGCGATTTTCTTGAAATAAGCGTGCTATGATCAGATTCACTTCTTGAGCAGATGGGTACGACGGACGAAATCTGCCGATCCGTGGCCGCAGTGAGCGTACTAAGTCAAGAGAGACGCGTGATTTTCTTGAAATAACCGTGCTATGCTCAGATTCACTTCTCGAGCAGGCGGGTACGACAGACGAAATCTTCCGCTCCGTGGCCGCAGCGAGCGTACTGAGTCAAGAGAGACGCGTGATTTTCTTGAAAGAACCGTGCTATGCTCAGATTCACTTCTCGAGCAGGCGGGTGCGACAGACGAAATCTTCCGCTCCGTGGCCGCAGCGAGCGTACCGAGTCAAGAGAGACGCGTGATTTTCTTGAAATAACCGTGCTATGCTGATTCACTTCTCGAGCAGGCAGGTATGACAGACGAAGTCTGCCGCTTCGTGGCCACAGCGAGCGTACAAAGTCGAGAGAGACGCGTGATTTTCTTGAAATAAGCGTCCTATGCTCAGATTCACTTCTCGAGCAGGCGGGTACGACACACGAAATCTGCCGCTCCGTGGCCGCATTGAGCGTACTGAGTCAAGAGAGACGCGTGATTTTCTTGAAATAACCGTGCTATGCTCAGATTCACTTCTCGAGCAGGCGGGTACGACAGACGAAATCTTCCGCTCCGTGGCCGCAGCGAGCGTACTGAGTCAAGAGAGACGCGTGATTTTCTTGAAATAAGCGAGCTATGTTCAGATTCACTTGTCGAGCAGACGGTTACGACAGACGAAATCTTCCGCTCCGTGGCCGCAGCGAGCGTACTAAGTCGAGAGAGACGCGTGAGTTTCTTGAAATAAGCGTGCTATGCTCAGATCCACTTGTCGAGCAGACGGGTACGACAGACGAAATCTGCCGCTCCGTGGCCGCAGTGAGCGTACTAGGTCAAGAGAGACGCGTGATTTTCTTGAAAAAACCTTGCTATGCTCAGATTCACTTATCGAGCAGGCGGGTACGACAGACGAAATCTTCCGCCCCGTGGCCGCAGCGAGCGTACTGAGTCAAGAGAGACGCGTGATTTTCTTGAAATAAGCGTGCTATGCTCAGATTCACTTGTCGAGCAGACGGGTACGACAGACGCAATCTTCCGCTCCGTTGCCGCAGCGAGCGTACTAAGTCAAGAGAGAGACGCGTGATTTTCTTGAAATAAGCGTGCTATGATCAGATTCACTTCTCGAGCAGATGGGTACGACAGACGAAATCTTCCGCTCCGTTGCCGCAGCGAGCATACTGAGTCAAGAGAGACGCGTGATGTTCTTCAAATAAGCGTGCTATGCTCAGATTCACTTGTCGAGCAGACGGGTACGACAGACGAAATGTTCCGCTCCGTTGCCGCAGCGAGCGTACTGAGTCAAGAGAGACGCGTGATTTTCTTGAAATAAGCGTGCTATGCTCAGGTTCACTTGTCGAGCAGACGGGTACGACGGACGAAATCTGCCGGTCCGTGGCCGCAGTGAGCGTACTAAGTCAAGAGAGACGCGTGATTTTTTTGAAATAACCGTGCTATGCTCAGATTCACTTCTCGAGCAGGCGGGTACGACAGACGAAATCTTCCGCTCCGTGGCCGCAGCGAGCGTACTGAGTCAAGAGAGACGCGTGATTTTCTTGAAATAAGCGAGCTATGTTCAGATTCACTTGTCGAGCAGACGGTTACGACAGACGAAATCTTCCGCTCCGTGGCCGCAGCGAACGTACTAAGTCGAGAGAGACGCGTGATTTTCTTGAAATAACCGTGCTATGCACGGATTCACTTCTCGAGCAGGCGGGTACGACAGACGAAATCTTCCGCTCCGTGGCCGCAGCGAGCGTACTGAGTCAAGAGAGACGCGTGATTTTCTTGAAATAACCGTGCTATGCTCAGATTCACTTCTCGAGCAGGCGGGTACGACAGACGAAATCTTCCGCTCCGTGGCCGCAGCGAGCGTACTAAGTCAAGAGAGACACGTGATTTTCTTGAAATAACCGTGCTATTCTCAGATTCACTTCTCGATCAGGCGGGTACGACAGAAGAAATCTTCCGCTCCGTGGCCGTAGCGAGCGTACTGAGTCAAGAGAGACGCGTTATTTTCTTGAAATAACCGTGCTATGCTCAGATTCACTTCTCGAGCAGGCGGGTACGACAGACGAAATCTTCCGCTCCGTGGCCGCAGCGAGCGTACTGAGTCAAGAGAGACGCGTGATTTTCTTGAAATAAGCGAGCTATGTTCAGATTCACTTGTCGAGCAGACGGTTACGACAGACGAAATCTTCCACTCCGTGGCCGCAGCGAGCGTACTAAGTCGAGAGAGACGCGTGAGTTTCTTGAAATAAGCGTGCTATGCTCAGATCCACTTGTCGAGCAGACGGGTACGACAGACGAAATCTGCCGCTCCATGGCCGCAGTGAGCGTACTAGGTCAAGAGAGACGCGTGATTTTCTTGAAATAAGCGTGCTATGCTCAGATCCACTTGTCGAGCAGACGGGCACGACAGACGAAATCTGCCGCTCCGTGGCCGCAGTGAGCGTACTAGGTCAAGAGAGACGCGTGATTTTCTTGAAAAAACCTTGCTATGCTAAGATTCACTTGTCGAGCCGACGGGTACGACAGACGAAATCTTCCGCTCCGTTGCCGCAGCGAGCGTACTGAGTCAGGAGAGACGCGTGATTTTCTTGAAATAAGTGTGCTATGCTCAGATTCACTTGTCGTGCAGACGGGTACGACGGACGAAATCTGCCGATCCGTGGCCGCAGTGACCGTACTAAGTCAAGAGAGATTTTCTTGAAATAAGCGAGCTATGTTCAGATTCACTTGTCGAGCAGACGGTTACGACAGACGAAATCTTCCGCTCCGTGGCCGCAGCGAGCGTACTAAGTCGACAGAGACGCGTGAGTTTCTTGAAATAAGCGTGCTATGCTCAGATCCACTTGTCGAGCAGACGGGTACGACAGACGAAATCTGCCGCTCCGTGGCCGACGCGAGCGTACTGAGTCAAGAGAGACGCGTGATTTTCTTGAAATGACCGTGCTATGCACGGATTCACTTCTCGAACAGGCGGGTACGACAGACGAAATCTTCCGCTCCGTGGCCGACGCGAGCGTACTGAGTCAAGAGAGACGCGTGATTTTCTTGAAATAACCGTGCTATGCTCAGATTCACTTCTCGAGCAGGCGGGTACGACAGACGAAATCTTCCGCTCCGTGGCCGCAGCGAGCGTACTAAGTCAAGAGAGACACGTGATTTTCTTGAAATAACCGTGCTATTCTCAGATTCACTTCTCGATCAGGCGGGTACGACAGAAGAAATCTTCCGCTCCGTGGCCGTAGCGAGCGTACTGAGTCAAGAGAGACGCGTTATTTTCTTGAAATAACCGTGCTATGCTCAGATTCACTTCTCGAGCAGGCGGGTACGACAGACGAAATCTTCCGCTCCGTGGCCGCAGCGAGCGTACTGAGTCAAGAGAGACGCGTGATTTTCTTGAAATAAGCGAGCTATCTTCAGATTCACTTGTCGAGCAGACGGTTACGACAGACGAAATCTTCCGCTCCGTGGCCGCAGCGAGCGTACTAAGTCGAGAGAGACGCGTGAGTTTCTTGAAATAAGCGTGCTATGCTCAGATCCACTTGTCGAGCAGACGGGTACGACAGAAGAAATCTGCCGCTCCATGGCCGCAGTGAGCGTACTAGGTCAAGAGAGACGCGTGATTTTCTTGAAATAAGCGTGCTATGCTCAGATCCACTTGTCGAGCAGACGGGCACGACAGACGAAATCTGCCGCTCCGTGGCCGCAGTGAGCGTACTAGGTCAAGAGAGACGCGTGATTTTCTTGAAAAAACCTTGCTATACTAAGATTCACTTGTCGAGCCGACGGGTACGACAGACGAAATCTTCCGCTCCGTTGCCGCAGCGAGCGTACTGAGTCAGGAGAGACGCGTGATTTTCTTGAAATAAGCGTGCTATGCTCAGATTCACTTGTCGAGCAGACGGGTACGACGGACGAAATCTGCCGATCCGTGGCCGCAGTGACCGTACTAAGTCAAGAGAGATTTTCTTGAAATAAGCGAGCTATGTTCAGATTCACTTGTCGAGCAGACGGTTACGACAGACGAAATCTTCCGCTCCGTGGCCGCAGCGAGCGTACTAAGTCGACAGAGACGCGTGAGTTTCTTGAAATAAGCGTGCTATGCTCAGATCCACTTGTCGAGCAGACGGGTACGACAGACGAAATCTGCCGCTCCGTGGCCGACGCGAGCGTACTGAGTCAAGAGAGACGCGTGATTTTCTTGAAATGACCGTGCTATGCACGGATTCACTTCTCGAGCAGGCGGGTACGACAGACGAAATCTTCCGCTCCGTGGCCGCAGCGAGCGTACTGAGTCAAGAGAGACGCGTGATTTTCTTGAAATAAGCGAGCTATGTTCAGATTCACTTGTCGAGCAGACGGTTACGACAGACGAAATCTTCCGCTCCGTGGCCGCAGCGAGCGTACTAAGTCGAGAGAGACGCGTTAGTTTCTTGAAATAAGCGTGCTATGCTCAGATCCACTTGTCGAGCAGACGGGTACGACAGACGAAATCTGCCGCTCCGTGGCCGACGCGAGCGTACTGAGTCAAGAGAGACGCGTGATTTTCTTGAAATAACCGTGCTATGCTCAGATTCACTTCTCGAACAGGCGGGTACGACAGACGAAATCTTCCGCTCCGTGGCCGACGCGAGCGTACTGAGTCAAGAGAGACGCGTGATTTTCTTGAAATAACCATGCTATGCACGGATTCACTTCTCGAGCAGGCGGGTACGACAGACGAAATCTTCCGCTCCGTGGCCGCAGCGAGCGTACTGAGTCAAGAGAGACGCGTCATTTTCTTGAAATAACCGTGCTATGCTCAGATTCACTTCTCGAGCAGGCGGGTACGACAGACGAAATCTTCCGCTCCGTGGCCGCAGCGAGCGTACTAAGTCAAGAGAGACACGTGATTTTCTTGAAATAACCCTGCTATGCTCAGATTCACTTCTCGATCAGGCGGGTACGACAGAAGAAATCTTCCGCTCCGTGGCCGTAGCGAGCGTACTGAGTCAAGAGAGACGAGTGATTTTCTTGAAATAACCGTGCTATACTCAGATTCACTTGTCGAGCAGACGGTTACGACAGACGAAATCTTCCGCTCCGTGGCCGCAGCGAGCGTACTAAGTCGAGAGAGACGCGTGAGTTTCTTGAAATAAGCGTGCTATGCTCAGATCCACTTGTCGAGCAGACGGGTACGACAGACGAAATCTGCCGCTCCGTGGCCGCAGTGAGCGTACTAGGTCAAGAGAGACGCGTGATTTTCTTGAAAAAACCTTGCTATGCTCAGATTCACTTATCGAGCAGGCGGGTACGACAGACGAAACCTTCCGCTCCGTGGCCGCAGCGAGCGTACTGAGTCAAGAGAGACGCGTGATTTTCTTGAAATAAGCGTGCTATGCTCAGATTCACTTGTCGAGCAGACGGGTACGACAGACGAAATCTTCCGCTCCGTGTCCGCAGCGAGCGTACTAAGTCAAGAGAGAGACGCGTGATTTTCTTGAAATAAGCGTGCTATGATCAGATTCACTTCTCGAGCAGATGGGTACGACAGACGAAATCTTCCGCTCCGTTGCCGCAGCGAGCATACTGAGTCAAGAGAGACGCGTGATGTTCTTCAAATAAGCGTGCTATGCTCAGATTCACTTGTCGAGCAGACGGGTACGACAGACGAAATCTTCCGCTCCGTTGCCGCAGCGAGCGTACTGAGTCAAGAGAGACGAGTGATTTTCTTGAAATAAGCGTGCTATGCTCAGGTTCACTTGTCGAGCAGACGGGTACGACGGACGAAATCTGCCGATCCGTGGCCGCAGTGAGCGTACTAAGTCAAGAGAGACGCGTGATTTTCTTGAAATAACCGTGCTATGCTCAGATTCACTTCTCGAGCAGGCGGGTATGACAGACGAAATCTTCCGCTCCGTGGCCGCAGCGAGCGTACTGAGTCAAGAGAGACGCGTGATTTTCTTGAAATAACCGTGCTATGCTTAGATTCACTTCTCGAGCAGGCGGGTACGACAGACGAAATCTTCCGCTCCGTGGCCGCAGCGAGCGTACTGAGTCAAGAGAGACGCGTGATTTTCTTGAAATAAGCGAGCTATGTTCAGATTCACTTGTCGAGCAGACGGTTACGACAGACGAAATCTTCCGCTCCGTGGCCGCAGCGAGCGTACTAACTCGAGAGAGACGCGTGAGTTTCTTGAAATAAGCGTGCTATGCTCTGATTCACTTGTCGAGCAGACGGGTACGACAGACGAAATCTTCCGCTCCGTTGCCGAAGCGAGCGTACTAAGTCGAGAGAGACGCGTGATTTTCTTGAAATAAGCGTGCTATGATCAGATTCACTTCTCGAGCAGATGGGTACGACGGACGAAATCTGCCGATCCGTGGCCGCAGTGAGCGTACTAAGTCAAGAGAGACGCGTGATTTTCTTGAAATAACCGTGCTATGCTCAGATTCACTTCTCGAGCAGGCGGGTACGACAGACGAAATCTTCCGCTCCGTGGCCGCAGCGAGCGTACTGAGTCAAGAGAGACGCGTGATTTTCTTGAAAGAACCGTGCTATGCTCAGATTCACTTCTCGAGCAGGCGGGTACGACAGACGAAATCTTCCGCTCCGTGGCCGCAGCGAGCGTACCGAGTCAAGAGAGACGCGTGATTTTCTTGAAATAACCGTGCTATGCTGATTCACTTCTCGAGCAGGCGGGTATGACAGACGAAGTCTGCCGCTTCGTGGCCACAGCGAGCGTACAAAGTCGAGAGAGACGCGTGATTTTCTTGAAATAAGCGTCCTATGCTCAGATTCACTTCTCGAGCAGGCGGGTACGACACACGAAATCTGCCGCTCCGTGGCCGCATTGAGCGTACTGAGTCAAGAGAGACGCGTGATTTTCTTGAAATAACCGTGCTATGCTCAGATTCACTTCTCGAGCAGGCGGGTACGACAGACGAAATCTGCCGCTCCGTGGCCGCAGCGAGCGTACTGAGTCAAGAGAGACGCGTGATTTTCTTGAAATAAGCGAGCTATGTTCACATTCACTTGTCGAGCAGACGGTTACGACAGACGAAATCTTCCGCTCCGTGGCCGCAGCGAGCGTACTAAGTCGAGAGAGACGCGTGAGTTTCTTGAAATAAGCGTGCTATGCTCAGATCCACTTGTCGAGCAGACGGGTACGACAGACGAAATCTGCCGCTCCGTGGCCGCAGTGAGCGTACTAGGTCAAGAGAGACGCGTGATTTTCTTGAAAAAACCTTGCTATGCTCAGATTCACTTATCGAGCAGGCGGGTACGACAGACGAAATCTTCCGCCCCGTGGCCGCAGCGAGCGTACTGAGTCAAGAGAGACGCGTGATTTTCTTGAAATAAGCGTGCTATGCTCAGATTCACTTGTCGAGCAGACGGGTACGACAGACGAAATCTTCCGCTCCGTTTCCGCAGCGAGCGTACTAAGTCAAGAGAGAGACGCGTGATTTTCTTGAAATAAGCGTGCTATGATCAGATTCACTTCTCGAGCAGATGGGTACGACAGACGAAATCTTCCGCTCCGTTGCCGCAGCGAGCATACTGAGTCAAGAGAGACGCGTGATGTTCTTCAAATAAGCGTGCTATGCTCAGATTCACTTGTCGAGCAGACGGGTACGACAGACGAAATCTTCCGCTCCGTTGCCGCAGCGAGCGTACTGAGTCAAGAGAGACGCGTGATTTTCTTGAAATAAGCGTGCTATGCTCAGGTTCACTTGTCGAGCAGACGGGTACGACGGACGAAATCTGCCGATCCGTGGCCGCAGTGAGCGTACTAAGTCAAGAGAGACGCGTGATTTTCTTGAAATAACCGTGCTATGCTCAGATTCACTTCTCGAGCAGGCGGGTATGACAGACGAAATCTTCCGCTCCGTGGCCGCAGCGAGCGTACTGAGTCACGAGAGACGCGTGATTTTCTTCAAATAAGCGTGCTATGCTGAGATTCACTTGTCGAGCAGACGGGTACGACGGACGAAATCTGCCGGTCCGTGGCCGCAGTGAGCGTACTAAGTCAAGAGAGACGCGTGATTTTCTTGAAATAACCGTGCTATGCTCAGATTCACTTCTCGAGCAGGCGGGTACGACAGACGAAATCTTCCGCTCCGTGGCCGCAGCGAGCGTACTGAGTCAAGAGAGACGCGTGATTTTCTTGAAATAAGCGAGCTATGTTCAGATTCACTTGTCGAGCAGACGGTTACGACAGACGAAATCTTCCGCTCCGTGGCCGCAGCGAGCGTACTAAGTCGAGAGAGACGCGTGATTTTCTTGAAATAACCGTGCTATGCACGGATTCACTTCTCGAGCAGGCGGGTACGACAGACGAAATCTTCCGCTCCGTGGCCGCAGCGAGCGTACTGAGTCAAGAGAGACGCGTGATTTTCTTGAAATAACCGTGCTATGCTCAGATTCACTTCTCGAGCAGGCGGGTACGACAGACGAAATCTTCCGCTCCGTGGCCGCAGCGAGCGTACTAAGTCAAGAGAGACACGTGATTTTCTTGAAATAACCGTGCTATTCTCAGATTCACTTCTCGATCAAGCGGGTACGACAGAAGAAATCTTCCGCTCCGTGGCCGTAGCGAGCGTACTGAGTCAAGAGAGACGCGTTATTTTCTTGAAATAACCGTGCTATGATCAGATTCACTTCTCGAGCAGGCGGGTACGACAGACGAAATCTTCCGCTCCGTGGCCGCAGCGAGCGTACTGAGTCAAGAGAGACGCGTGATTTTCTTGAAATAAGCGAGCTATGTTCAGATTCACTTGTCGAGCAGACGGTTACGACAGACGAAATCTTCCGCTCCGTGGCCGCAGCGAGCGTACTAAGTCGAGAGAGACGCGTGAGTTTCTTGAAATAAGCGTGCTATGCTCAGATCCACTTGTCGAGCAGACGGGTACGACAGACGAAATCTGCCGCTCCATGGCCGCAGTGAGCGTACTAGGTCAAGAGAGACGCGTGATTTTCTTGAAATAAGCGTGCTATGCTCAGATCCACTTGTCGAGCAGACGGGCACGACAGACGAAATCTGCCGCTCCGTGGCCGCAGTGAGCGTACTAGTTCAAGAGAGACGCGTGATTTTCTTGAAAAAACCTTGCTATGCTAAGATTCACTTGTCGAGCCGACGGGTACGACAGACGAAATCTTCCGCTCCGTTGCCGCAGCGAGCGTACTGAGTCAGGAGAGACGCGTGATTTTCTTGAAATAAGCGTGCTATGCTCAGATTCACTTGTCGAGCAGACGGGTACGACGGACGAAATCTGCCGATCCGTGGCCGCAGTGACCGTACTAAGTCAAGAGAGACACGTGATTTTCTTGAAGTAACCGTGCTATGCTCAGATTCACTTCTCGAACAGGCGGGTACGACAGACGAAATCTTCCGCTCCGTGGCCGCGGCGAGCGTACTGAGTCAAGAGAGACGCGTGATTTTCTTGAAATAACCGTGCTATGCTCAGATTCACTTCTCGAGCAGGCGGGTACGACAGACGAAATCTTCCGCTCCGTGGCCGCAGCGAGCGTACTGAGTCAAGAGAGACGCGTGATTTTCTTGAAATAACCGTGCTATGCTCAGATTCACTTCTCGAGCAGACGGGTACGACAGACGAAATCTGCCGCTCCGTGGCCGCAGCGAGCGTACTAAGTCGAGAGAGACGCGTGAGGTTCTTGAAATAAGCGTGCTATGTTCAGATTCACTTGTCGAACAGACGGTTACGACAGACGAAATCTGCCGCTCCGTGGCCGCAGCGAGCGTACTAAGTCGAGAGAGACGCGTGAGGTTCTTGAAATAAGCGTGCTATGCTCAGATTCACTTGTCGAGCAGACGGGTACGACAGACGAAATCTGCCGCTCCGTGGCCGCAGTGAGCGTACTAAGTCGAGAGAGACCCGTGATTTTCTTGAAATAAGCGTGCTATGCTCAGATTCACTTGTCGAGCAGACGGGTACGACAGACGAAATCTGCCAGTCCGTGGCCGCAGTGAGCGTACTAAGTCAAGAGAGACGCGTGATTTTCTTGAAATAACCGTGCTATGCTCAGATTCACTTCTCGAACAGGCGGGTACGACAGACGAAATCTTCCGCTCCGTGGCCGCAGCGAGCGTACTGAGTCAAGAGAGACGCGTGATTTTCTTGAAATAACCGTGCTATGCTCAGATTCACTTCTCGAGCAGGCGGGTACGACAGACGAAATCTTCCGCTCCGTGGCCGCAGCGAGCGTACTGAGTCAAGAGAGACGCGTGATTTTCTTGAAATAACCGTGCTATGCTCAGATTCACTTCTCGAGCAGGCGGGTACGACAGACGAAATCTTCCGCTCCGTGGCCGCAGCGAGCGTACTGAGTCAAGAGAGACGCGTGATTTTCTTGAAATAAGCGAGCTATGTTCAGATTCACTTGTCGAACAGACGGTTACGACAGACGAAATCTGCCGCTCCGTGGCCGCAGCGAGCGTACTAAGTCGAGAGAGACGCGTGAGGTTCTTGAAATAAGCGTGCTATGCTCAGATTCACTTGTCGAGCAGACGGGTACGACAGACGAAATCTGCCGCTCCGTGGCCGCAGTGAGCGTACTAAGTCGAGAGAGACCCGTGATTTTCTTGAAATAAGCGTGCTATGCTCAGATTCACTTGTCGAGCAGACGGGTACGACAGACGAAATCTTCCGCTCCGTTGCCGCAGCGAGCGTACTGAGTCAAGAGAGACGCGTGATTTTCTTGAAATAAGCGTGCTATGCTCAGATTCACTTGTCGAGCAGACGGGTACGACAGACGAAATCTGCCAGTCCGTGGCCGCAGTGAGCGTACTAAGTCAAGAGAGACGCGTCATTTTCTTGAAATAACCGTGCTATGCTCAGATTCACTTCTCGAACAGGCGGGTACGCCAGACGAAATCTTCCGCTCCGTGGCCGCAGCGAGCGTACTGAGTCAAGAGAGACGCGGGATTTTCTTGAAATAACCGTGCTATGCTCAGATTCACTTCTCGAGCAGGCGGGTACGACAGACGAAATCTTCCGCTCCGTGGCCGCAGCGAGCGTACTGAGTCAAGAGAGACGCGTGATTTTCTTGAAATAACCGTGCTATGCTCAGATTCACTTCTCGAGCAGGCGGGTACGACAGACGAAATCTTCCGCTCTGTGGCCGCAGCGAGCGTACTAAGTCAAGAGAGACACGTGATTTTCTTGAAATAACCGTGCTATGCTCAGATTCACTTCTCGATCAGGCGGGTACGACAGAAGAAATCTTCCGCTCCGTGGCCGTAGCGAGCGTACTGAGTCAAGAGAGACGCGTGATTTTCTTGAAATAACCGTGCTATGCTCAGATTCACTTCTCGAGCAGGCGGGTACGACAGACGAAATCTGCCGCTCCGTGGCCGCAGCGAGCGTACTGTGTGAAAAGAGACGCTTGATTTTCTGGAAATAAGCGTGCTATGCTCAGATTCAATTGTCGAGCAGACGGGTACGACAGACGAAATCTGCCAGTCCGTGGCAGCAGTGAGCGTACTAAGTCAGGAGAGACGCGTGATTTTCTTGAAATAACCGCGCTATGCTCAGATTCACTTCTCGAACAGGCGGGTACGACAGACGAAATCTTCCGCTCCGTGGCCGCAGCGAGCGTACTGAGTCAAGAGAGACGCGTGATTTTCTTGAAATGACCGTCCTATGCTCAGATTCACTTCTCGAACAGGCGGGTATGCCAGACGAAATCTTCCGCTCCGTGGCCGCAGCGAGCGTACTGAGTCAAGAGAGACGCGTGATTTTCTTGAAATAACCGTGCTATGCTCAGATTCACTTCTCGAGCAGGCGGGTACGACAGACGAAATCTTCCGCTCCGTGGCCGCAGCGAGCGTACTGAGTCAAGAGAGACGCGTGATTTTCTTGAAATAACCGTGCTATGCTCAGATTCACTTCTCGAGCAGGCGGGTACGACAGACGAAATCTTCCGCTCTGTGGCCGCAGCGAGCGTACTAAGTCAAGAGAGACACGTGATTTTCTTGAAATAACCGTGCTTTGCTCAGATTCACTTCTCGATCAGGCGGGTACGACAGAAGAAATCTTCCGCTCCGTGGCCGTAGCGAGCGTACTGAGTCAAGAGAGACGCGTGATTTTCTTGAAATAACCGTGCTATGCTCAGATTCACTTCTCGAGCAGGCGGGTACGACAGACGAAATCTGCCGCTCCGTGGCCGCAGCGAGCGTACTGTGTGAAAAGAGACGCTTGATTTTCTGGAAATAAGCGTGCTATGCTCAGATTCAATTGTCGAGCAGACGGGTACGACAGACGAAATCTGCCAGTCCGTGGCAGCAGTGAGCGTACTAAGTCAGGAGAGACGCGTGATTTTCTTGAAATAACCGTGCTATGCTCAGATTCACTTCTCGAGCAGGCGGGTACGACAGACGAAATCTTCCGCTCCGTGGCCGCAGCGAGCGTACTGAGTCAAGAGAGACGCGTGATTTTCTTGAAATAACCGTCCTATGCTCAGATTCACTTCTCGATCAGGCGGGTACGACAGAAGAAATCTTCCGCTCCGTGGCCGCAGCGAGCGTACTGAGTCAAGAGAGACGCGTGATTTTCTTGAAATAACCGTTCTATGCTCAGATTCACTTGTCGAACAGACGGTTACGACAGACGAAATCTTCCGCTCCGTGGCCGCAGCGAGCGTACTAAGTCGAGAGAGACGCGTGATTTTCTTGAAAAAACCTTGCTATGCTCAGATTCACTTATCGGGCAGGCGGGTACGACAGACGAAATCTTCCGCTCCGGGGCCGCAGCGAGCGTACTGAGTCAAGAGAGACAAGTGATGTTCTTGAAATAAGCGTGCTATGCTCAGACTCACTTGTCGAGCAGACGGGTACGACAGACGAAATCTTCCGCTCCGTTGCCGCAGCGAGCGTACTAAGTCGAGAGAGACCCGTGATTTTCTTGAAATAAGCGTGCTATGCTCAGATTCACTTGTCGAGCAGACGGGTACGACAGACGAAATCTTCCGCTCCGTGGCCGCAGCGAGCGTACTAAGTCGAGAGAGACGCGTGAGTTTCTTGAAATAAGCGTGCTATGCTCAGATTCACTTCTCGATCAGGCGGGTACGACAGAAGAAATCTTCCGCTCCGTGGCCGTAGCGAGCGTACTGAGTCAAGAGAGACGCGTGATTTTCTTGAAATAACCGTGCTATGCTCAGATTCACTTCTCGAGCAGGCGGGTACGACAGACGAAATCTTCCGCTCCGTGGCCGCAGCGAGCGTACTGAGTCAAGAGAGACGCGTGATTTTCATGAAATAAGCGAGCTATGTTCAGATTCACTTGTCGAGCAGACGGTTACGACAGACGAAATCTTCCGCTCCGTGGCCGCAGCGAGGGTACTGAGTCGAGAGAGACGCGTGAGTTTCTTGAAATAAGCGTGCTATGCTCAGATCCACTTGTCGAGCAGACGGGCACGACAGACGAAATCTGCCGCTCCGTGGCCGCAGTGAGCGTACTAGGTCAAGAGAGACGCGTGATTTTCTTGAAAAAACCTTGCTATGCTAAGATTCACTTGTCGAGCCGACGGGTACGACAGACGAAATCTTCCGCTCCGTTGCCGCAGCGAGCGTACTGAGTCAGGAGAGACGCGTGATTTTCTTGAAATAAGCGTGCTATGCTCAGATTCACTTGTCGAGCAGACGGGTACGACGGACGAAATCTGCCGATCCGTGGCCGCAGTGACCGTACTAAGTCAAGAGAGATTTTCTTGAAATAAGCGAGCTATGTTCAGATTCACTTGTCGAGCAGACGGTTACGACAGACGAAATCTTCCGCTCCGTGGCCGCAGCGAGCGTACTAAGTCGAGAGAGACGCGTGAGTTTCTTGAAATAAGCGTGCTATGCTCAGATCCACTTGTCGAGCAGACGGGTACGACAGACGAAATCTGCCGCTCCGTGGCCGACGCGAGCGTACTGAGTCAAGAGAGACGCGTGATTTTCTTGAAATAACCGTGCTATGCACGCATTCACTTCTCGAACAGGCGGGTACGACAGACGAAATCTTCCGCTCCGTGGCCGACGCGAGCGTACTGAGTCAAGAGAGACGCGTGATTTTCTTGAAATAACCGTGCTATGCTCAGATTCACTTCTCGAGCAGGCGGGTACGACAGACGAAATCTTCCGCTCCGTGGCCGCAGCGAGCGTACTGAGTCAAGAGAGACGCGTGATTTTCTTGAAATAAGCGAGCTATGTTCAGATTCACTTGTCGAGCAGACGGTTACGACAGACGAAATCTTCCGCTCCGTGGCCGCAGCGAGCGTACTAAGTCGAGAGAGACGCGTGAGTTTCTTGAAATAAGCGTGCTATGCTCAGATCCACTTGTCGAGCAGACGGGTACGACAGACGAAATCTGCCGCTCCGTGGCCGACGCGAGCGTACTGAGTCAAGAGAGACGCGTGAGTTTCTTGAAATAACCGTGCTATGCTCAGATTCACTTCTCGAACAGGCGGGTACGACAGACGAAATCTTCCGCTCCGTGGCCGACGCGAGCGTACTGAGTCGAGAGACGCGTGATTTTCTTGAAATAACCGTGCTATGCACGGATTCACTTCTCGAGCAGGCGGGTACGACAGACGAAATCTTCCGCTCCTTGGCCGCAGCGAGCGTACTGAGTCAAGAGAGACGCGTGATTTTCTTGAAATAACCGTGCTATGCTCAGATTCACTTCTCGAGCAGGCGGGTACGACAGACGAAATCTTCCGCTCCGTGGCCGCAGCGAGCGTACTAAGTCAAGAGAGACACGTGATTTTCTTGAAATAACCGTGCTATGCTCAGATTCACTTCTCGATCAGGCGGGTACGACAGAGGAAATCTTCCGCTCCGTGGCCGTAGCGAGCGTACTGAGTCAAGAGAGACGCGTGATTTTCTTGAAATAACCGTGCTATGCTTAGATTCACTTCTCGAGCAGGCGGGTACGACAGACGAAATCTTCCGCTCCGTGGCCGCAGCGAGCGTACTGAGTCAAGAGAGACGCGTGATTTTCTTGAAATAAGCGAGCTATGTTCAGATTCACTTGTCGAGCAGACGGTTACGACAGACGAAATCTTCCGCTCCGTGGCCGCAGCGAGCGTACTAACTCGAGAGAGACGCGTGAGTTTCTTGAAATAAGCGTGCTATGCTCAGATTCACTTGTCGAGCAGATGGGTACGACGGACGAAATCTGCCGATCCGTGGCCGCAGTGAGCGTACTAAGTCCAGAGAGACGCGTGATTTTCTTGAAATAACCGTGCTATGCTCAGATTCACTTCTCGAGCAGGCGGGTACGACAGACGAAATCTTCCGCTCCGTGGCCGCAGCGAGCGTACTGAGTCAAGAGAGACGCGTGATTTTCTTGAAAGAACCGTGCTATGCTCAGATTCACTTCAAGAGCAGGCGGGTACGACAGACGAAATCTTCCGCTCCGTGGCCGCAGCGAGCGTACCGAGTCAAGAGAGACGCGTGATTTTCTTGAAATAACCGTGCTATGCTGATTCACTTCTCGAGCAGGCGGGTATGACAGACGAAGTCTGCCGCTTCGTGGCCACAGCGAGCGTACAAAGTCGAGAGAGACGCGTGATTTTCTTGAAATAAGCGTCCTATGCTCAGATTCACTTCTCGAGCAGGCGGGTACGACACACGAAATCTGCCGCTCCGTGGCCGCATTGAGCGTACTGAGTCAAGAGAGACGCGTGATTTTCTTGAAATAACCGTGCTATGCTCAGATTCACTTCTCGAGCAGGCGGGTACGACAGACGAAATCTTCCGCTCCGTGGCCGCAGCGAGCGTACTGAGTCAAGAGAGACGCGTGATTTTCTTGAAATAAGCGAGCTATGTTCAGATTCACTTGTCGAGCAGACGGTTACGACAGACGAAATCTTCCGCTCCGTGGCCGCAGCGAGCGTACTAAGTCGAGAGAGACGCGTGAGTTTCTTGAAATAAGCGTGCTATGCTCAGATCCACTTGTCGAGCAGACGGGTACGACAGACGAAATCTGCCGCTCCGTGGCCGCAGTGAGCGTACTAGGTCAAGAGAGACGCGTGATTTTCTTGAAAGCACCTTGCTATGCTCAGATTCACTTATCGAGCAGGCGGGTACGACAGACGAAATCTTCCGCCCCGTGGCCGCAGCGAGCGTACTGAGTCAAGAGAGACGCGTGATTTTCTTGAAATAAGCGTGCTATGCTCAGATTCACTTGTCGAGCAGACGGGTACGACAGACGAAATCTTCCGCTCCGTTGCCGCAGCGAGCGTACTAAGTCAAGAGAGAGACGCGTGATTTTCTTGAAATAAGCGTGCTATGATCAGATTCACTTCTCGAGCAGATGGGTACGACAGACGAAATCTTCCGCTCCGTTGCCGCAGCGAGCATACTGAGTCAAGAGAGACGCGTGATGTTCTTCAAATAAGCGTGCTATGCTCAGATTCACTTGTCGAGCAGACGGGTACGACAGACGAAATCTTCCGCTCCGTTGCCGCAGCGAGCGTACTGAGTCAAGAGAGACGCGTGATTTTCTTGAAATAAGCGTGCTATGCTCAGGTTCACTTGTCGAGCAGACGGGTACGACGGACGAAATCTGCCGATCCGTGGCCGCAGTGAGCGTACTAAGTCAAGAGAGACGCGTGATTTTCTTGAAATAACCGTGCTATGCTCAGATTCACTTCTCGAGCAGGCGGGTATGACAGACGAAATCTTCCGCTCCGTGGCCGCAGCGAGCGTACTGAGTCACGAGAGACGCGTGATTTTCTTCAAATAAGCGTGCTATGCTGAGATTCACTTGTCGAGCAGACGGGTACGACGGACGAAATCTGCCGGTCCGTGGCCGCAGTGAGCGTACTAAGTCAAGAGAGACGCGTGATTTTCTTGAAATAACCGTGCTATGCTCAGATTCACTTCTCGAGCAGGCGGGTACGACAGACGAAATCTTCCGCTCCGTGGCCGCAGCGAGCGTACTAACTCGAGAGAGACGCGTGAGTTTCTTGAAATAAGCGTGCTATGCTCAGATTCACTTGTCGAGCAGATGGGTACGACGGACGAAATCTGCCGATCCGTGGCCGCAGTGAGCGTACTAAGTCCAGAGAGACGCGTGATTTTCTTGAAATAACCGTGCTATGCTCAGATTCACTTCTCGAGCAGGCGGGTACGACAGACGAAATCTTCCGCTCCGTGGCCGCAGCGAGCGTACTGAGTCAAGAGAGACGCGTGATTTTCTTGAAAGAACCGTGCTATGCTCAGATTCACTTCAAGAGCAGGCGGGTACGACAGACGAAATCTTCCGCTCCGTGGCCGCAGCGAGCGTACCGAGTCAAGAGAGACGCGTGATTTTCTTGAAATAACCGTGCTATGCTGATTCACTTCTCGAGCAGGCGGGTATGACAGACGAAGTCTGCCGCTTCGTGGCCACAGCGAGCGTACAAAGTCGAGAGAGACGCGTGATTTTCTTGAAATAAGCGTCCTATGCTCAGATTCACTTCTCGAGCAGGCGGGTACGACACACGAAATCTGCCGCTCCGTGGCCGCATTGAGCGTACTGAGTCAAGAGAGACGCGTGATTTTCTTGAAATAACCGTGCTATGCTCAGATTCACTTCTCGAGCAGGCGGGTACGACAGACGAAATCTTCCGCTCCGTGGCCGCAGCGAGCGTACTGAGTCAAGAGAGACGCGTGATTTTCTTGAAATAAGCGAGCTATGTTCAGATTCACTTGTCGAGCAGACGGTTACGACAGACGAAATCTTCCGCTCCGTGGCCGCAGCGAGCGTACTAAGTCGAGAGAGACGCGTGAGTTTCTTGAAATAAGCGTGCTATGCTCAGATCCACTTGTCGAGCAGACGGGTACGACAGACGAAATCTGCCGCTCCGTGGCCGCAGTGAGCGTACTAGGTCAAGAGAGACGCGTGATTTTCTTGAAAGCACCTTGCTATGCTCAGATTCACTTATCGAGCAGGCGGGTACGACAGACGAAATCTTCCGCCCCGTGGCCGCAGCGAGCGTACTGAGTCAAGAGAGACGCGTGATTTTCTTGAAATAAGCGTGCTATGCTCAGATTCACTTGTCGAGCAGACGGGTACGACAGACGAAATCTTCCGCTCCGTTGCCGCAGCGAGCGTACTAAGTCAAGAGAGAGACGCGTGATTTTCTTGAAATAAGCGTGCTATGATCAGATTCACTTCTCGAGCAGATGGGTACGACAGACGAAATCTTCCGCTCCGTTGCCGCAGCGAGCATACTGAGTCAAGAGAGACGCGTGATGTTCTTCAAATAAGCGTGCTATGCTCAGATTCACTTGTCGAGCAGACGGGTACGACAGACGAAATCTTCCGCTCCGTTGCCGCAGCGAGCGTACTGAGTCAAGAGAGACGCGTGATTTTCTTGAAATAAGCGTGCTATGCTCAGGTTCACTTGTCGAGCAGACGGGTACGACGGACGAAATCTGCCGATCCGTGGCCGCAGTGAGCGTACTAAGTCAAGAGAGACGCGTGATTTTCTTGAAATAACCGTGCTATGCTCAGATTCACTTCTCGAGCAGGCGGGTATGACAGACGAAATCTTCCGCTCCGTGGCCGCAGCGAGCGTACTGAGTCACGAGAGACGCGTGATTTTCTTCAAATAAGCGTGCTATGCTGAGATTCACTTGTCGAGCAGACGGGTACGACGGACGAATTCTGCCGGTCCGTGGCCGCAGTGAGCGTACTAAGTCAAGAGAGACGCGTGATTTTCTTGAAATAACCGTGCTATGCTCAGATTCACTTCTCGAGCAGGCGGGTACGACAGACGAAATCTTCCGCTCCGTGGCCGCAGCGAGCGTACTGAGTCAAGAGAGACGCGTGATTTTCTTGAAATAAGCGAGCTATGTTCAGATTCACTTGTCGAGCAGACGGTTACGACAGACGAAATCTTCCGCTCCGTGGCCGCAGCGAACGTACTAAGTCGAGAGAGACGCGTGATTTTCTTGAAATAACCGTGCTATGCACGGATTCACTTCTCGAGCAGGCGGGTACAACAGACGAAATCTTCCGCTCCGTGGCCGCAGCGAGCGTACTGAGTCAAGAGAGACGCGTGATTTTCTTGAAATAACCGTGCTATGCTCAGATTCACTTCTCGAGCAGGCGGGTACGACAGACGAAATCTTCCGCTCTGTGGCCGCAGCGAGCGTACTAAGTCAAGAGAGACACGTGATTTTCTTGAAATAACCGTGCTATTCTCAGATTCACTTCTCGATCAGGCGGGTACGACAGAAGAAATCTTCCGCTCCGTGGCCGTAGCGAGCGTACTGAGTCAAGAGAGACGCGTTATTTTCTTGAAATAACCGTGCTATGCTCAGATTCACTTCTCGAGCAGGCGGGTACGACAGACGAAATCTTCCGCTCCGTGGCCGCAGCGAGCGTACTGAGTCAAGAGAGACGCGTGATTTTCTTGAAATAAGCGAGCTATGTTCAGATTCACTTGTCGAGCAGACGGTTACGACAGACGAAATCTTCCGCTCCGTGGCCGCAGCGAGCGTACTAAGTCGAGAGAGACGCGTGAGTTTCTTGAAATAAGCGTGCTATGCTCAGATCCACTTGTCGAGCAGACGGGTACGACAGACGAAATCTGCCGCTCCATGGCCGCAGTGAGCGTACTAGGTCAAGAGAGACGCGTGATTTTCTTGAAATAAGCGTGCTATGCTCAGATCCACTTGTCGAGCAGACGGGCACGACAGACGAAATCTGCCGCTCCGTGGCCGCAGTGAGCGTACTAGTTCAAGAGAGACGCGTGATTTTCTTGAAAAAACCTTGCTATGCTAAGATTCACTTGTCGAGCCGACGGGTACGACAGACGAAATCTTCCGCTCCGTTGCCGCAGCGAGCGTACTGAGTCAGGAGAGACGCGTGATTTTCTTGAAATAAGCGTGCTATGCTCAGATTCACTTGTCGAGCAGACGGGTACGACGGACGAAATCTGCCGATCCGTGGCCGCAGTGACCGTACTAAGTCAAGAGAGATTTTCTTGAAATAAGCGAGCTATGTTCAGATTCACTTGTCGAGCAGACGGTTACGACAGACGAAATCTTCCGCTCCGTGGCCGCAGCGAGCTTACTAAGTCGACAGAGACGCGTGAGTTTCTTGAAATAAGCGTGCTATGCTCAGATCCACTTGTCGAGCAGACGGGTACGACAGACGAAATCTGCCGCTCCGTGGCCGATGCGAGCTTACTGAGTCAAGAGAGACGCGTGATTTTCTTGAAATGACCGTGCTATGCACGGATTCACTTCTCGAACAGGCGGGTACGACAGACGAAATCTTCCGCTCCGTGGCCGACGCGAGCGTACTGAGTCAAGAGAGACGCGTGATTTTCTTGAAATAACCGTGCTATGCTCAGATTCACTTCTCGAGCAGGCGGGTACGACAGACGAAATCTTCCGCTCCGTGGCCGCAGCGAGCGTACTAGGTCAAGAGAGACGCGTGATTTTCTTGAAATAAGCGAGCTATGTTCAGATTCACTTGTCGAGCAGACGGTTACGACAGACGAAATCTTCCGCTCCGTGGCCGCAGCGAGCGTACTAAGTCGAGAGAGACGCGTTAGTTTCTTGAAATAAGCGTGCTATGCTCAGATCCACTTGTCGAGCAGACGGGTACGACAGACGAAATCTGCCGCTCCGTGGCCGACGCGAGCGTACTGAGTCAAGAGAGACGCGTGATTTTCTTGAAATAACCGTGCTATGCTCAGATTCACTTCTCGAACAGGCGGGTACGAAAGACGAAATCTTCCGCTCCGTGGCCGACGCGAGCGTACTGAGTCAAGAGAGACGCGTGATTTTCTTGAAATAACCATGCTATGCACGGATTCACTTCTCGAGCAGGCGGGTACGACAGACGAAATCTTCCGCTCCGTGGCCGCAGCGAGCGTACTGAGTCAAGAGAGACGCGTCATTTTCTTGAAATAACCGTGCTATGCTCAGATTCACTTCTCGAGCAGGCGGGTACGACAGACGAAATCTTCCGCTCCGTGGCCGCAGCGAGCGTACTAAGTCAAGAGAGACACGTGATTTTCTTGAAATAACCCTGCTATGCTCAGATTCACTTCTCGATCAGGCGGGTACGACAGAAGAAATCTTCCGCTCCGTGGCCGCAGCGAGCGTACTGAGTCAAGAGAGACGAGTGATTTTCTTGAAATAACCGTGCTATGCTCAGATTCACTTGTCGTGCAGACGGTTACGACAGACGAAATCTTCCGCTCCGTGGCCGCAGCGAGCGTACTAAGTCGAGAGAGACGCGTGAGTTTCTTGAAATAAGCGTGCTATGCTCAGATCCACTTGTCGAGCAGACGGGTACGACAGACGAAATCTGCCGCTCCGTGGCCGCAGTGAGCGTACTAGGTCAAGAGAGACGCGTGATTTTCTTGAAAAAACCTTGCTATGCTCAGATTCACTTATCGAGCAGGCGGGTACGACAGACGAAATCTTCCGCTCCGTGGCCGCAGCGAGCGTACTGAGTCAAGAGAGACGCGTGATTTTCTTGAAATAAGCGTGCTATGCTCAGATTCACTTGTCGAGTAGACGGGTACGACAGACGAAATCTGCCGCTCCGTGGCCGCAGTGAGCGTACCAGGTCAAGAGAGACGCGTGATTTTCTTGAAAAAACCTTGCTATGCTAAGATTCACTTGTCGAGCCGACGGGTACGACAGACGAAATCTTCCGCTCCGTTGCCGCAGCGAGCGTACTGAGTCAGGAGAGACGCGTGATTTTCTTGAAATAAGCGTGCTATGCTCAGATTCACTTGTCGAGCAGACGGGTACGACGGACGAAATCTGCCGATCCGTGGCCGCAGTGACCGTACTAAGTCAAGAGAGATTTTCTTGAAATAAGCGAGCTATGTTCAGATTCACTTGTCGAGCAGACGGTTACGACAGACGAAATCTTCCGCTCCGTGGCCGCAGCGAGCGTACTAAGTCGACAGAGACGCGTGAGTTTCTTGAAATAAGCGTGCTATGCTCAGATCCACTTGTCGAGCAGACGGGTACGACAGACGAAATCTGCCGCTCCGTGGCCGACGCGAGCGTACTGAGTCAAGAGAGACGCGTGATTTTCTTGAAATGACCGTGCTATGCACGGATTCACTTCTCGAACAGGCGGGTACGACAGACGAAATCTTCCGCTCCGTGGCCGACGCGAGCGTACTGAGTCAAGAGAGACGCGTGATTTTCTTGAAATAACCGTGCTATGCTCAGATTCACTTCTCGAGCAGGCGGGTACGACAGACGAAATCTTCCGCTCCGTGGCCGCAGCGAGCGTACTAAGTCAAGAGAGACACGTGATTTTCTTGAAATAACCGTGCTATTCTCAGATTCACTTCTCGATCAGGCGGGTACGACAGAAGAAATCTTCCGCTCCGTGGCCGTAGCGAGCGTACTGAGTCAAGAGAGACGCGTTATTTTCTTGAAATAACCGTGCTATGCTCAGATTCACTTCTCGAGCAGGCGGGTACGACAGACGAAATCTTCCGCTCCGTGGCCGCAGCGAGCGTACTAAGTCGAGAGAGACGCGTGAGTTTCTTGAAATAAGCGTGCTATGCTCAGATCCACTTGTCGAGCAGACGGGTACGACAGACGAAATCTGCCGCTCCATGGCCGCAGTGAGCGTACTAGGTCAAGAGAGACGCGTGATTTTCTTGAAATAAGCGTGCTATGCTCAGATCCACTTGTCGAGCAGACGGGCACGACAGACGAAATCTGCCGCTCCGTGGCCGCAGTGAGCGTACTAGTTCAAGAGAGACGCGTGATTTTCTTGAAAAAACCTTGCTATGCTAAGATTCACTTGTCGAGCCGACGGGTACGACAGACGAAATCTTCCGCTCCGTTGCCGCAGCGAGCGTACTGAGTCAGGAGAGACGCGTGATTTTCTTGAAATAAGCGTGCTATGCTCCGATTCACTTGTCGAGCAGACGGGTACGACGGACGAAATCTGCCGATCCGTGGCCGCAGTGACCGTACTAAGTCAAGAGAGATTTTCTTGAAATAAGCGAGCTATGTTCAGATTCACTTGTCGAGCAGACGGTTACGACAGACGAAATCTTCCGCTCCGTGGCCGCAGCGAGCGTACTAAGTCGACAGAGACGCGTGAGTTTCTTGAAATAAGCGTGCTATGCTCAGATCCACTTGTCGAGCAGACGGGTACGACAGACGAAATCTGCCGCTCCGTGGCCGATGCGAGCGTACTGAGTCAAGAGAGACGCGTGATTTTCTTGAAATGACCGTGCTATGCACGGATTCACTTCTCGAACAGGCGGGTACGACAGACGAAATCTTCCGCTCCGTGGCCGACGCGAGCGTACTGAGTCAAGAGAGACGCGTGATTTTCTTGAAATAACCGTGCTATGCTCAGATTCACTTCTCGAGCAGGCGGGTACGACAGACGAAATCTTCCGCTCCGTGGCCGCAGCGAGCGTACTAGGTCAAGAGAGACGCGTGATTTTCTTGAAATAAGCGAGCTATGTTCAGATTCACTTGTCGAGCAGACGGTTACGACAGACGAAATCTTCCGCTCCGTGGCCGCAGCGAGCGTACTAAGTCGAGAGAGACGCGTTAGTTTCTTGAAATAAGCGTGCTATGCTCAGATCCACTTGTCGAGCAGACGGGTACGACAGACGAAATCTGCCGCTCCGTGGCCGACGCGAGCGTACTGAGTCAAGAGAGACGCGTGATTTTCTTGAAATAACCGTGCTATGCTCAGATTCACTTCTCGAACAGGCGGGTACGACAAACGAAATCTTCCGCTCCGTGGCCGACGCGAGCGTACTGAGTCAAGAGAGACGCGTGATTTTCTTGAAATAACCATGCTATGCACGGATTCACTTCTCGAGCAGGCGGGTACGACAGACGAAATCTTCCGCTCCGTGGCCGCAGCGAGCGTACTGAGTCAAGAGAGACGCGTCATTTTCTTGAAATAACCGTGCTATGCTCAGATTCACTTCTCGAGCAGGCGGGTACGACAGACGAAATCTTCCGCTCCGTGGCCGCAGCGAGCGTACTAAGTCAAGAGAGACACGTGATTTTCTTGAAATAACCCTGCTATGCTCAGATTCACTTCTCGATCAGGCGGGTACGACAGAAGAAATCTTCCGCTCCGTGGCCGCAGCGAGCGTACTGAGTCAAGAGAGACGAGTGATTTTCTTGAAATAACCGTGCTATGCTCAGATTCACTTGTCGTGCAGACGGTTACGACAGACGAAATCTTCCGCTCCGTGGCCGCAGCGAGCGTACTAAGTCGAGAGAGAAGCGTGAGTTTCTTGAAATAAGCGTGCTATGCTCAGATCCACTTGTCGAGCAGACGGGTACGACAGACGAAATCTGCCGCTCCGTGGCCGCAGTGAGCGTACTAGGTCAAGAGAGACGCGTGATTTTCTTGAAAAAACCTTGCTATGCTCAGATTCACTTATCGAGCAGGCGGGTACGACAGACGAAATCTTCCGCTCCGTGGCCGCAGCGAGCGTACTGAGTCAAGAGAGACGCGTGATTTTCTTGAAATAAGCGGTCTATGCTCAGATTCACTTGTCGAGTAGACGGGTACGACAGACGAAATCTTCCGCTCCGTGTCCGCAGCGAGCGTACTAAGTCAAGAGAGAGACGCGTGATTTTCTTGAAATAAGCGTGCTATGATCAGATTCACTTCTCGAGCAGATGGGTACGACAGACGAAATCTTCCGCTCCGTTGCCGCAGCGAGCATACTGAGTCAAGAGAGACGCGTGATGTTCTTCAAATAAGCGTGCTATGCTCAGATTCACTTGTCGAGCAGACGGGTACCACAGACGAAATCTTCCGCTCCGTTGCCGCAGCGAGCGTACTGAGTCAAGAGAGACGCGTGATTTTCTTGAAATAAGCGTGCTATGCTCAGGTTCACTTGTCGAGCAGACGGGTACGACGGACGAAATCTGCCGATCCGTGGCCGCAGTGAGCGTACTAAGTCAAGAGAGACGCGTGATTTTCTTGAAATAACCGTGCTATGCTCAGATTCACTTCTCGAGCAGGCGGGTATGACAGACGAAATCTTCCGCTCCGTGGCCGCAGCGAGCGTACTGAGTCAAGAGAGACGCGTGATTTTCTTGAAATAACCGTGCTATGCTTAGATTCACTTCTCGAGCAGGCGGGTACGACAGACGAAATCTTCCGCTCCGTGGCCGCAGCGAGCGTACTGAGTCAAGAGAGACGCGTGATTTTCTTGAAATAAGCGAGCTATGTTCAGATTCACTTGTCGAGCAGACGGTTACGACAGACGAAATCTTCCGCTCCGTGGCCGCAGCGAGCGTACTAACTCGAGAGAGACGCGTGAGTTTCTTGAAATAAGCGTGCTATGCTCAGATTCACTTGTCGAGCAGACGGGTACGACAGACGAAATCTTCCGCTCCGTTGCCGAAGCGAGCGTACTAAGTCGAGAGAGACGCGCGATTTTCTTGAAATAAGCGTGCTATGATCAGATTCATTTCTCGAGCAGATGGGTACGACGGACGAAATCTGCCGATCCGTGGCCGCAGTGAGCGTACTAAGTCAAGAGAGACGCGTGATTTTCTTGAAATAACCGTGCTATGCTCAGATTCACTTCTCGAGCAGGCGGGTACGACAGACGAAATCTTCCGCTCCGTGGCCGCAGCGAGCGTACTGAGTCAAGAGAGACGCGTGATTTTCTTGAAAGAACCGTGCTATGCTCAGATTCACTTCTCGAGCAGGCGGGTACGACAGACGAAATCTCCCGCTCCGTGGCCGCAGCGAGCGTACCGAGTCAAGAGAGACGCGTGATTTTCTTGAAATAACCGTGCTATGCTGATTCACTTCTCGAGCAGGCGGGTATGACAGACGAAGTCTGCCGCTTCGTGGCCACAGCGAGCGTACAAAGTCGAGAGAGACGCGTGATTTTCTTGAAATAAGCGTCCTATGCTCAGATTCACTTCTCGAGCAGGCGGGTACGACACACGAAATCTGCCGCTCCGTGGCCGCATTGAGCGTACTGAGTCAAGAGAGACGCGTGATTTTCTTGAAATAACCGTGCTATGCTCAGATTCACTTCTCGAGCAGGCGGGTACGACAGACGAAATCTGCCGCTCCGTGGCCGCAGCGAGCGTACTGAGTCAAGAGAGACGCGTGATTTTCTTGAAATAAGCGAGCTATGTTCAGATTCACTTGTCGAGCAGACGGTTACGACAGACGAAATCTTCCGCTCCGTGGCCGCAGCGAGCGTACTAAGTCGAGAGAGACGCGTGAGTTTCTTGAAATAAGCGTGCTATGCTCAGATCCACTTGTCGAGCAGACGGGTACGACAGACGAAATCTGCCGCTCCGTGGCCGCAGTGAGCGTACTAGGTCAAGAGAGACGCGTGATTTTCTTGAAAAAACCTTGCTATGCTCAGATTCACTTATCGAGCAGGCGGGTACGACAGACGAAATCTTCCGCCCCGTGGCCGCAGCGAGCGTACTGAGTCAAGAGAGACGCGTGATTTTCTTGAAATAAGCGTGCTATGCTCAGATTCACTTGTCGAGCAGACGGGTACGACAGACGAAATCTTCCGCTCCGTTGCCGCAGCGAGCGTACTAAGTCAAGAGAGAGACGCGTGATTTTCTTGAAATAAGCGTGCTATGATCAGATTCACTTCTCGAGCAGATGGGTACGACAGACGAAATCTTCCGCTCCGTTGCCGCAGCGAGCATACTGAGTCAAGAGAGACGCGTGATGTTCTTCAAATAAGCGTGCTATGCTCAGGTTCACTTGTCGAGCAGACGGGTACGACGGACGAAATCTGCCGATCCGTGGCCGCAGTGAGCGTACTAAGTCAAGAGAGACGCGTGATTTTCTTGAAATAACCGTGCTATGCTCAGATTCACTTCTCGAGCAGGCGGGTATGACAGACGAAATCTTCCGCTCCGTGGCCGCAGCGAGCGTACTGAGTCACGAGAGACGCGTGAGTTTCTTCAAATAAGCGTGCTATGCTGAGATTCACTTGTCGAGCAGACGGGTACGACGGACGAAATCTGCCGGTCCGTGGCCGCAGTGAGCGTACTAAGTCAAGAGAGACGCGTGATTTTCTTGAAATAACCGTGCTATGCTCAGATTCACTTCTCGAGCAGGCGGGTACGACAGACGAAATCTTCCGCTCCGTGGCCGCAGCGAGCGTACTGAGTCAAGAGAGACGCGTGATTTTCTTGAAATAAGCGAGCTATGTTCAGATTCACTTGTCGAGCAGACGGTTACGACAGACGAAATCTTCCGCTCCGTGGCCGCAGCGAGCGTACTAAGTCGAGAGAGACGCGTGATTTTCTTGAAATAACCGTGCTATGCACGGATTCACTTCTCGAGCAGGCGGGTACGACAGACGAAATCTTCCGCTCCGTGGCCGCAGCGAGCGTACTGAGTCAAGAGAGACGCGTGATTTTCTTGAAATAACCGTGCTATGCTCAGATTCACTTCTCGAGCAGGCGGGTACGACAGACGAAATCTTCCGCTCCGTGGCCGCAGCGAGCGTACTAAGTCAAGAGAGACACGTGATTTTCTTGAAATAACCGTGCTATTCCCAGATTCACTTCTCGATCAGGCGGGTACGACAGAAGAAATCTTCCGCTCCGTGGCCGTAGCGAGCGTACTGAGTCAAGAGAGACGCGTTATTTTCTTGAAATAACCGTGCTATGTTCAGATTCACTTGTCGAGCAGACGGTTACGACAGACGAAATCTTCCGCTCCGTGGCCGCAGCGAGCGTACTAAGTCGAGAGAGACGCGTGAGTTTCTTGAAATAAGCGTGCTATGCTCAGATCCACTTGTCGAGCAGACGGGTACGACAGACGAAATCTGCCGCTCCATGGCCGCAGTGAGCGTACTAGGTCAAGAGAGACGCGTGATTTTCTTGAAATAAGCGTGCTATGCTCAGATCCACTTGTCGAGCAGACGGGCACGACAGACGAAATCTGCCGCTCCGTGGCCGCAGTGAGCGTACTAGGTCAAGAGAGACGCGTGATTTTCTTGAAAAAACCTTGCTATGCTAAGATTCACTTGTCGAGCCGACGGGTACGACAGACGAAATCTTCCGCTCCGTTGCCGCAGCGAGCGTACTGAGTCAGGAGAGACGCGTGATTTTCTTGAAATAAGCGTGCTATGCTCAGATTCACTTGTCGAGCAGACGGGTACGACGGACGAAATCTGCCGATCCGTGGCCGCAGTGACCGTACTAAGTCAAGAGAGATTTTCTTGAAATAAGCGAGCTATGTTCAGATTCACTTGTCGAGCAGACGGTTACGACAGACGAAATCTTCCGCTCCGTGGCCGCAGCGAGCGTACTAAGTCGACAGAGACGCGTGAGTTTCTTGAAATAAGCGTGCTATGCTCAGATCCACTTTTTGAGCAGACGGGTACGACAGACG
Source organism: Amblyomma mixtum (assembly GCF_055824585.1). Classification (NCBI taxonomy): domain Eukaryota; kingdom Metazoa; phylum Arthropoda; class Arachnida; order Ixodida; family Ixodidae; genus Amblyomma; species Amblyomma mixtum. Next base: position 119,848,737 of record NC_143021.1, read on the forward strand.
AAATCTGCCGCTCCGTGGCCGACGCGAGCGTACTGAGTCAAGAGAGACGCGTGATTTTCTTGAAATGACCGTGCTATGCACGGATTCACTTCTCGAACAGGCGGGTACGACAGACGAAATCTTCCGCTCCGTGGCCGACGCGAGCGTACTGAGTCAAGAGAGACGCGTGATTTTCTTGAAATAACCGTGCTATGCTCAGATTCACTTCTCGAGCAGGCGGGTACGACAGACGAAATCTTCCGCTCCGTGGCCGCAGCGAGCGTACTAAGTCAAGAGAGACACGTGATTTTCTTGAAATAACCGTGCTATTCTCAGATTCACTTCTCGATCAGGCGGGTACGACAGAAGAAATCTTCCGCTCCGTGGCCGTAGCGAGCGTACTGAGTCAAGAGAGACGCGTTATTTTCTTGAAATAACCGTGCTATGCTCAGATTCACTTCTCGAGCAGGCGGGTACGACAGACGAAATCTTCCGCTCCGTGGCCGCAGCGAGCGTACTGAGTCAAGAGAGACGCGTGATTTTCTTGAAATAAGCGGGCTATGTTCAGATTCACTTGTCGAGCAGACGGTTACGACAGACGAAATCTTCCGCTCCGTGGCCGCAGCGAGCGTACTAAGTCGAGAGAGACGCGTGAGTTTCTTGAAATAAGCGTGCTATGCTCAGATCCACTTGTCGAGCAGACGGGCACGACAGACGAAATCTGCCGCTCCGTGGCCGCAGTGAGCGTACTAGGTCAAGAGAGACGCGTGATTTTCTTGAAAAAACCTTGCTATGCTAAGATTCACTTGTCGAGCCGACGGGTACGACAGACGAAATCTTCCGCTCCGTTGCCGCAGCGAGCGTACTGAGTCAGGAGAGACGCGTGATTTTCTTGAAATAAGCGTGCTATGCTCAGATTCACTTGTCGAGCAGACGGGTACGACGGACGAAATCTGCCGATCCGTGGCCGCAGTGACCGTACTAAGTCAAGAGAGATTTTCTTGAAATAAGCGAGCTATGTTCAGATTCACTTGTCGAGCAGACGGTTACGACAGACGAAATCTTCCGCTCCGTGGCCGCAGCGAGCGTACTAAGTCGACAGAGACGCGTGAGTTTCTTGAAATAAGCGTGCTATGCTCAGATCCACTTGTCGAGCAGACGGGTACGACAGACGAAATCTGCCGCTCCGTGGCCGACGCGAGCGTACTGAGTCAAGAGAGACGCGTGATTTTCTTGAAATGACCGTGCTATGCACGGATTCACTTCTCGAACAGGCGGGTACGACAGACGAAATCTTCCGCTCCGTGGCCGACGCGAGCGTACTGAGTCAAGAGAGACGCGTGATTTTCTTGAAATAACCGTGCTATGCTCAGATTCACTTCTCGAGCAGGCGGGTACGACAGACGAAATCTTCCGCTCCGTGGCCGCAGCGAGCGTACTGAGTCAAGAGAGACGCGTGATTTTCTTGAAATAAGCGAGCTATGTTCAGATTCACTTGTCGAGCAGACGGGTACGACGGACGAAATCTGCCGATCCGTGGCCGCAGTGACCGTACTAAGTCAAGAGAGATTTTCTTGAAATAAGCGAGCTATGTTCAGATTCACTTGTCGAGCAGACGGTTACGAAAGACGAAATCTTCCGCTCCGTGGCCGCAGCGAGCGTACTAAGTCGACAGAGACGCGTGAGTTTCTTGAAATAAGCGTGCTATGCTCAGATCCACTTGTCGAGCAGACGGGTACGACAGACGAAATCTTCCGCCCCGTGGCCGCAGCGAGCGTACTAAGTCGAGAGAGACGCGTTAGTTTCTTGAAATAAGCGTGCTATGCTCAGATCCACTTGTCGAGCAGACGGTTACGACAGACGAAATCTGCCGCTCCGTGGCCGACGCGAGCGTACTGAGTCAAGAGAGACGCGTGATTTTCTTGAAATAACCGTGCTATGCTCAGATTCACTTCTCGAACAGGCGGGTACGACAGACGAAATCTTCCGCTCCGTGGCCGACGCGAGCGTACTGAGTCAAGAGAGACGCGTGATTTTCTTGAAATAACCATGCTATGCACGGATTCACTTCTCGAGCAGGCGGGTACGACAGACGAAATCTTCCGCTCCGTGGCCGCAGCGAGCGTACTGAGTCAAGAGAGACGCGTCATTTTCTTGAAATAACCGTGCTATGCTCAGATTCACTTCTCGAGCAGGCGGGTACGACAGACGAAATCTTCCGCTCCGTGGCCGCAGCGAGCGTACTAAGTCAAGAGAGACACGTGATTTTCTTGAAATAACCCTGCTATGCTCAGATTCACTTCTCGATCAGGCGGGTACGACAGAAGAAATCTTCCGCTCCGTGGCCGTAGCGAGCGTACTGAGTCAAGAGAGACGAGTGATTTTCTTGAAATAACCGTGCTATGCTCAGATTCACTTGTCGAGCAGACGGTTACGACAGACGAAATCTTCCGCTCCGTGGCCGCAGCGAGCGTACTAAGTCGAGAGAGACGCGTGAGTTTCTTGAAATAAGCGTGCTATGCTCAGATCCACTTGTCGAGCAGACGGGTACGACAGACGAAATCTGCCGCTCCGTGGCCGCAGTGAGCGTACTAGGTCAAGAGAGACGCGTGATTTTCTTGAAAAAACCTTGCTATGCTCAGATTCACTTATCGAGCAGGCGGGTACGACAGACGAAATCTTCCGCTCCGTGGCCGCAGCGAGCGTACTGAGTCAAGAGAGACGCGTGATTTTCTTGAAATAAGCGTGCTATGCTCAGATTCACTTGTCGAGCAGACGGGTACGACAGACGAAATCTTCCGCTCCGTGTCCGCAGCGAGCGTACTAAGTCAAGAGAGAGACGCGTGATTTTCTTGAAATAAGCGTGCTATGATCAGATTCACTTCTCGAGCAGATGGGTACGACAGACGAAATCTTCCGCTCCGTTGCCGTAGCGAGCATACTGAGTCAAGAGAGACGCGTGATGTTCTTCAAATAAGCGTGCTATGCTCAGATTCACTTGTCGAGCAGACGGGTACGACAGACGAAATCTTCCGCTCCGTTGCCGCAGCGAGCGTACTGAGTCAAGAGAGACGCGTGATTTTCTTGAAATAAGCGTGCTATGCTCAGGTTCACTTGTCGAGCAGACGGGTACGACGGACGAAATCTGCCGATCCGTGGCCGCAGTGAGCGTACTAAGTCAAGAGAGACGCGTGATTTTCTTGAAATAACCGTGCTATGCTCAGATTCACTTCTCGAGCAGGCGGGTATGACAGACGAAATCTTCCGCTCCGTGGCCGCAGCGAGCGTACTGAGTCACGAGAGACGCGTGATTTTCTTCAAATAAGCGTGCTATGCTGAGATTCACTTGTCGAGCAGACGGGTACGACGGACGAAATCTGCCGGTCCGTGGCCGCAGTGAGCGTACTAAGTCAAGAGAGACGCGTGATTTTCTTGAAATAACCGTGCTATGCTCAGATTCACTTCTCGAGCAGGCGGGTACGACAGACGAAATCTTCCGCTCCGTGGCCGCAGCGAGCGTACTGAGTCAAGAGAGACGCGTGATTTTCTTGAAATAAGCGAGCTATGTTCAGATTCACTTGTCGAGCAGACGGTTACGACAGACGAAATCTTCCGCTCCGTGGCCGCAGCGAGCGTGCTAAGTCGAGAGAGACGCGTGATTTTCTTGAAATAACCGTGCTATGCACGGATTCACTTCTCGAGCAGGCGGGTACGACAGACGAAATCTTCCGCTCCGTGGCCGCAGCGAGCGTACTGAGTCAAGAGAGACGCGTGATTTTCTTGAAATAACCGTGCTATGCTCAGATTCACTTCTCGAGCAGGCGGGTACGACAGACGAAATCTTCCGCTCCGTGGCCGCAGCGAGCGTACTAAGTCAAGAGAGACACGTGATTTTCTTGAAATAACCGTGCTATTCTCAGATTCACTTCTCGATCAGGCGGGTACGACAGAAGAAATCTTCCGCTCCGTGGCCGTAGCGAGCGTACTGAGTCAAGAGAGACGCGTTATTTTCTTGAAATAACCGTGCTATGCTCAGATTCACTTCTCGAGCAGGCGGGTACGACAGACGAAATCTTCCGCTCCGTGGCCGCAGCGAGCGTACTGAGTCAAGAGAGACGCGTGATTTTCTTGAAATAAGCGAGCTATGTTCAGATTCACTTGTCGAGCAGACGGTTACGACAGACGAAATCTTCCGCTCCGTGGCCGCAGCGAGCGTACTAAGTCGAGAGAGACGCGTGAGTTTCTTGAAATAAGCGTGCTATGCTCAGATCCACTTGTCGAGCAGACGGGTACGACAGACGAAATCTGCCGCTCCATGGCCGCAGTGAGCGTACTAGGTCAAGAGAGACGCGTGATTTTCTTGAAATAAGCGTGCTATGCTCAGATCCACTTGTCGAGCAGACGGGCACGACAGACGAAATCTGCCGCTCCGTGGCCGCGTTGAGCGTACTAGGTCAAGAGAGACAAGTGATTTTCTTGAAAAAACCTTGCTATGCTAAGTTTCACTTGTCGAGCCGACGGGTACGACAGACGAAATCTTCCGCTCCGTTGCCGCAGCGAGCGTACTGAGTCAGGAGAGACGCGTGATTTTCTTGAAATAAGCGTGCTATGCTCAGATTCACTTGTCGAGCAGACGGGTACGACGGACGAAATCTGCCGATCCGTGGCCGCAGTGACCGTACTAAGTCAAGAGAGATTTTCTTGAAATAAGCGAGCTATGTTCAGATTCACTTGTCGAGCAGACGGTTACGACAGACGAAATCTTCCGCTCCGTGGCCGCAGCGAGCGTACTAAGTCGACAGAGACGCGTGAGTTTCTTGAAATAAGCGTGCTATGCTCAGATCCACTTGTCGAGCAGACGGGTACGACAGACGAAATCTGCCGCTCCGTGGCCGACGCGAGCGTACTGAGTCAAGAGAGACGCGTGATTTTCTTGAAATGACCGTGCTATGCACGGATTCACTTCTCGAACAGGCGGGTACGACAGACGAAATCTTCCGCTCCGTGGCCGACGCGAGCGTACTGAGTCAAGAGAGACGCGTGATTTTCTTGAAATAACCGTGCTATGCTCAGATTCACTTCTCGAGCAGGCGGGTACGACAGAGGAAATCTTCCGCTCCGTGGCCGCAGCGAGCGTACTGAGTCAAGAGAGACGCGTGATTTTCTTGAAATAAGCGAGCTATGTTCAGATTCACTTGTCGAGCAGACGGTTACGACAGACGAAATCTTCCGCTCCGTGGCCGTAGCGAGCGTACTGAGTCAAGAGAGACGCGTTATTTTCTTGAAATAACCGTGCTATGCTCAGATTCACTTCTCGAGCAGGCGGGTACGACAGACGAAATCTTCCGCTCCGTGGCCGCAGCGAGCGTACTGAGTCAAGAGAGACGCGTGATTTTCTTGAAATAAGCGAGCTATGTTCAGATTCACTTGTCGAGCAGACGGTTACGACAGACGAAATCTTCCGCTCCGTGGCCGCAGCGAGCGTACTAAGTCGAGAGAGACGCGTGAGTTTCTTGAAATAAGCGTGCTATGCTCAGATCCACTTGTCGAGCAGACGGGTACGACAGACGAAATCTGCCGCTCCATGGCCGCAGTGAGCGTACTAGGTCAAGAGAGACGCGTGATTTTCTTGAAATAAGCGTGCTATGCTCAGATCCACTTGTCGAGCAGACGGGCACGACAGACGAAATCTGCCGCTCCGTGGCCGCAGTGAGCGTACTAGGTCAAGAGAGACGCGTGATTTTCTTGAAAAAACCTTGCTATGCTAAGATTCACTTGTCGAGCCGACGGGTACGACAGACGAAATCTTCCGCTCCGTTGCCGCAGCGAGCGTACTGAGTCAGGAGAGACGCGTGATTTTCTTGAAATAAGCGTGCTATGCTCAGATTCACTTGTCGAGCAGACGGGTACGACGGACGAAATCTGCCGATCCGTGGCCGCAGTGACCGTACTAAGTCAAGAGAGATTTTCTTGAAATAAGCGAGCTATGTTCAGATTCACTTGTCGAGCAGACGGTTACGACAGACGAAATCTTCCGCTCCGTGGCCGCAGCGAGCGTACTAAGTCGACAGAGACGCGTGAGTTTCTTGAAATAAGCGTGCTATGCTCAGATCCACTTGTCGAGCAGACGGGTACGACAGACGAAATCTGCCGCTCCGTGGCCGACGCGAGCGTACTGAGTCAAGAGAGACGCGTGATTTTCTTGAAATGACCGTGCTATGCACGGATTCACTTCTCGAACAGGCGGGTACGACAGACGAAATCTTCCGCTCCGTGGCCGACGCGAGCGTACTGAGTCAAGAGAGACGCGTCATTTTCTTGAAATAACCGTGCTATGCTCAGATTCACTTCTCGAGCAGGCGGGTACGACAGACGAAATCTTCCGCTCCGTGGCCGCAGCGAGCGTACTAAGTCAAGAGAGACACGTGATTTTCTTGAAATAACCCTGCTATGCTCAGATTCACTTCTCGATCAGGCGGGTACGACAGAAGAAATCTTCCGCTCCGTGGCAGTAGCGAGCGTACTGAGTCAAGAGAGACGAGTGATTTTCTTGAAATAACCGTGCTATGCTCAGATTCACTTGTCGAGCAGACGGTTACGACAGACGAAATCTTCCGCTCCGTGGCCGCAGCGAGCGTACTAAGTCGAGAGAGACGCGTGAGTTTCTTGAAATAAGCGTGCTATGCTCAGATCCACTTGTCGAGCAGACGGGTACGACAGACGAAATCTGCCGCTCCGTGGCCGCAGTGAGCGTACTAGGTCAAGAGAGACGCGTGATTTTCTTGAAAAAACCTTGCTATGCTCAGATTCACTTATCGAGCAGGCGGGTACGACAGACGAAATCTTCCGCTCCGTGGCCGCAGCGAGCGTACTGAGTCAAGAGAGACGCGTGATTTTCTTGAAATAAGCGTGCTATGCTCAGATTCACTTGTCGAGCAGACGGGTACGACAGACGAAATCTTCCGCTCCGTGTCCGCAGCGAGCGTACTAAGTCAAGAGAGAGACGCGTGATTTTCTTGAAATAAGCGTGCTATGATCAGATTCACTTCTCGAGCAGATGGGTACGACAGACGAAATCTTCCGCTCCGTTGCCGCAGCGAGCATACTGAGTCAAGAGAGACGCGTGATGTTCTTCAAATAAGCGTGCTATGCTCAGATTCACTTGTCGAGCAGACGGGTACGACAGACGAAATCTTCCGCTCCGTTGCCGCAGCGAGCGTACTGAGTCAAGAGAGACGCGTGATTTTCTTGAAATAAGCGTGCTATGCTCAGGTTCACTTGTCGAGCAGACGGGTACGACGGACGAAATCTGCCGATCCGTGGCCGCAGTGAGCGTACTAAGTCAAGAGAGACGCGTGATTTTCTTGAAATAACCGTGCTATGCTCAGATTCACTTCTCGAGCAGGCGGGTATGACAGACGAAATCTTCCGCTCCGTGGCCGCAGCGAGCGTACTGAGTCACGAGAGACGCGTGATTTTCTTCAAATAAGCGTGCTATGCTGAGATTCACTTGTCGAGCAGACGGGTACGACGGACGAAATCTGCCGGTCCGTGGCCGCAGTGAGCGTACTAAGTCAAGAGAGACGCGTGATTTTCTTGAAATAACCGTGCTATGCTCAGATTCACTTCTCGAGCAGGCGGGTACGACAGACGAAATCTTCCGCTCCGTGGCCGCAGCGAGCGTACTGAGTCAAGAGAGACGCGTGATTTTCTTGAAATAAGCGAGCTATGTTCAGATTCACTTGTCGAGCAGACGGTTACGACAGACGAAATCTTCCGCTCCGTGGCCGCAGCGAGCGTGCTAAGTCGAGAGAGACGCGTGATTTTCTTGAAATAACCGTGCTATGCACGGATTCACTTCTCGAGCAGGCGGGTACGACAGACGAAATCTTCCGCTCCGTGGCCGCAGCGAGCGTACTGAGTCAAGAGAGACGCGTGATTTTCTTGAAATAACCGTGCTATGCTCAGATTCACTTCTCGAGCAGGCGGGTACGACAGACGAAATCTTCCGCTCCGTGGCCGCAGCGAGCGTACTAAGTCAAGAGAGACACGTGATTTTCTTGAAATAACCGTGCTATTCTCAGATTCACTTCTCGATCAGGCGGGTACGACAGAAGAAATCTTCCGCTCCGTGGCCGTAGCGAGCGTACTGAGTCAAGAGAGACGCGTTATTTTCTTGAAATAACCGTGCTATGCTCAGATTCACTTCTCGAGCAGGCGGGTACGACAGACGAAATCTTCCGCTCCGTGGCCGCAGCGAGCGTACTGAGTCAAGAGAGACGCGTGATTTTCTTGAAATAAGCGAGCTATGTTCAGATTCACTTGTCGAGCAGACGGTTACGACAGACGAAATCTTCCGCTCCGTGGCCGCAGCGAGCGTACTAAGTCGAGAGAGACGCGTGAGTTTCTTGAAATAAGCGTGCTATGCTCAGATCCACTTGTCGAGCAGACGGGTACGACAGACGAAATCTGCCGCTCCATGGCCGCAGTGAGCGTACTAGGTCAAGAGAGACGCGTGATTTTCTTGAAATAAGCGTGCTATGCTCAGATCCACTTGTTGAGCAGACGGGCACGACAGACGAAATCTGCCGCTCCGTGGCCACAGTGAGCGTAATAGGTCAAGAGAGACGAGTGATTTTCTTGAAAAAACCTTGCTATGCTAAGATTCACTTGTCGAGCCGACGGGTACGACAGACGAAATCTTCCGCTCCGTTGCCGCAGCGAGCGTACTGAGTCAGGAGAGACGCGTGATTTTCTTGAAATAAGCGTGCTATGCTCAGATTCACTTGTCGAGCAGACGGGTACGACGGACGAAATCTGCCGATCCGTGGCCGCAGTGACCGTACTAAGTCAAGAGAGATTTTCTTGAAATAAGCGAGCTATGTTCAGATTCACTTGTCGAGCAGACGGTTACGACAGACGAAATCTTCCGCTCCGTGGCCGCAGCGAGCGTACTAAGTCGACAGAGACGCGTGAGTTTCTTGAAACAAGCGTGCTATGCTCAGATCCACTTGTCGAGCAGACGGGTACGACAGACGAAATCTGCCGCTCCGTGGCCGACGCGAGCGTACTGAGTCAAGAGAGACGCGTGATTTTCTTGAAATAACCGTGCTATGCTCAGATTCACTTCTCGAGCAGGCGGGTACGACAGACGAAATCTTCCGCTCCGTGGCCGCAGCGAGCGTACTAAGTCAAGAGAGACACGTGATTTTCTTGAAATAACCGTGCTATTCTCAGATTCACTTCTCGATCAGGCGGGTACGACAGAAGAAATCTTCCGCTCCGTGGCCGTAGCGAGCGTACTGAGTCAAGAGAGACGCGTTATTTTCTTGAAATAACCGTGCTATGCTCAGATTCACTTCTCGAGCAGGCGGGTACGACAGACGAAATCTTCCGCTCCGTGGCCGCAGCGAGCGTACTGAGTCAAGAGAGACGCGTGATTTTCTTGAAATAAGCGAGCTATGTTCAGATTCACTTGTCGAGCAGACGGTTACGACAGACGAAATCTTCCGCTCCGTGGCCGCAGCGAGCGTACTAAGTCGAGAGAGACGCGTGAGTTTCTTGAAATAAGCGTGCTATGCTCAGATCCACTTGTCGAGCAGACGGGTACGACAGACGAAATCTGCCGCTCCATGGCCGCAGTGAGCGTACTAGGTCAAGAGAGACGCGTGATTTTCTTGAAATAAGCGTGCTATGCTCAGATCCACTTGTCGAGCAGACGGGCACGACAGACGAAATCTGCCGCTCCGTGGCCGCAGTGAGCGTACTAGGTCAAGAGAGACGAGTGATTTTCTTGAAAAAACCTTGCTATGCTAAGATTCACTTGTCGAGCCGACGGCTACGACAGACGAAATCTTCCGCTCCGTCGCCGCAGCGAGCGTACTGAGTCAGGAGAGACGCGTGATTTTCTTGAAATAAGCGTGCTATGCTCAGATTCACTTGTCGAGCAGACGGGTACGACGGACGAAATCTGCCGATCCGTGGCCGCAGTGACCGTACTAAGTCAAGAGAGATTTTCTTGAAATAAGCGAGCTATGTTCAGATTCACTTGTCGAGCAGACGGTTACGACAGACGGAATCTTCCGCTCCGTGGCCGCAGCGAGCGTACTAAGTCGACAGAGACGCGTGAGTTTCTTGAAATAAGCGTGCTATGCTCAGATCCACTTGTCGAGCAGACGGGTACGACAGACGAAATCTGCCGCTCCGTGGCCGACGCGAGCTTACTGAGTCAAGAGAGACGCGTGATTTTCTTGAAATGACCGTGCTATGCACGGATTCACTTCTCGAACAGGCGGGTACGACAGACGAAATCTTCCGCTCCGTGGCCGACGCGAGCGTACTGAGTCAAGAGAGACGCGTGATTTTCTTGAAATAACCGTGCTATGCTCAGATTCACTTCTCGAGCAGGCGGGTACGACAGAGGAAATCTTCCGCTCCGTGGCCGCAGCGAGCGTACTAAGTCGACAGAGACGCGTGAGTTTCTTGAAATAAGCGTGCTATGCTCAGATCCACTTGTTGAGCAGACGGGTACGACAGACGAAATCTGCCGCTCCGTGGCCGACGCGAGCGTACTGAGTCAAGAGAGACGCGTGATTTTCTTGAAATGACCGTGCTATGCACGGATTCACTTCTCGAACAGGCGGGTACGACAGACGAAATCTTCCGCTCCGTGGCCGACGCGAGCGTACTGAGTCAAGAGAGACGCGTGATTTTCTTGAAATAACCGTGCTATGCTCAGATTCACTTCTCGAGCAGGCGGGTACGACAGACGAAATCTTCCGCTCCGTGGCCGCAGCGAGCGTACTAAGTCAAGAGAGACACGTGATTTTCTTGAAATAACCGTGCTATTCTCAGATTCACTTCTCGATCAGGCGGGTACGACAGAAGAAATCTTCCGCTCCGTGGCCGTAGCGAGCGTACTGAGTCAAGAGAGACGCGTTATTTTCTTGAAATAACCGTGCTATGCTCAGATTCACTTCTCGAGCAGGCGGGTACGACAGACGAAATCTTCCGCTCCGTGGCCGCAGCGAGCGTACTGAGTCAAGAGAGACGCGTGATTTTCTTGAAATAAGCGAGCTATGTTCAGATTCACTTGTCGAGCAGACGGTTACGACAGACGAAATCTTCCGCTCCGTGGCCGCAGCGAGCGTACTAAGTCGAGAGAGACGCGTGAGTTTCTTGAAATAAGCGTGCTATGCTCAGATCCACTTGTCGAGCAGACGGGCACGACAGACGAAATCTGCCGCTCCGTGGCCGCAGTGAGCGTACTAGGTCAAGAGAGACGCGTGATTTTCTTGAAAAAACCTTGCTATGCTAAGATTCACTTGTCGAGCCGACGGGTACGACAGACGAAATCTTCCGCTCCGTTGCCGCAGCGAGCGTACTGAGTCAGGAGAGACGCGTGATTTTCTTGAAATAAGCGTGCTATGCTCAGATTCACTTGTCGAGCAGACGGGTACGACGGACGAAATCTGCCGATCCGTGGCCGCAGTGACCGTACTAAGTCAAGAGAGATTTTCTTGAAATAAGCGAGCTATGTTCAGATTCACTTGTCGAGCAGACGGTTACGACAGACGAAATCTTCCGCTCCGTGGCCGCAGCGAGCGTACTAAGTCGACAGAGACGCGTGAGTTTCTTGAAATAAGCGTGCTATGCTCAGATCCACTTGTCGAGCAGACGGGTACGAGAGACGAAATCTGCCGCTCCGTGGCCGACGCGAGCGTACTGAGTCAAGAGAGACGCGTGATTTTCTTGAAATGACCGTGCTATGCACGGATTCACTTCTCGAATAGGCGGGTACGACAGACGAAATCTTCCGCTCCGTGGCCGACGCGAGCGTACTGAGTCAAGAGAGACGCGTGATTTTCTTGAAATAACCGTGCTATGCTCAGATTCACTTCTCGAGCAGGCGGGTACGACAGACGAAATCTTCCGCTCCGTGGCCGCAGCGAGCGTACTGAGTCAAGAGAGACGCGTGATTTTCTTGAAATAAGCGAGCTATGTTCAGATTCACTTGTCGAGCAGACGGGTACGACGGACGAAATCTGCCGATCCGTGGCCGCAGTGACCGTACTAAGTCAAGAGAGATTTTCTTGAAATAAGCGAGCTATGTTCAGATTCACTTGTCGAGCAGACGGTTACGAAAGACGAAATCTTCCGCTCCGTGGCCGCAGCGAGCGTACTAAGTCGACAGAGACGCGTGAGTTTCTTGAAATAAGCGTGCTATGCTCAGATCCACTTGTCGAGCAGACGGGTACGACAGACGAAATCTTCCGCTCCGTGGCCGCAGCGAGCGTACTAAGTCGAGAGAGACGCGTTAGTTTCTTGAAATAAGCGTGCTATGCTCAGATCCACTTGTCGAGCAGACGGGTACGACAGACGAAATCTGCCGCTCCGTGGCCGACGCGAGCGTACTGAGTCAAGAGAGACGCGTGATTTTCTTGAAATAACCGTGCTATGCTCAGATTCACTTCTCGAACAGGCGGGTACGACAGACGAAATCTTCCGCTCCGTGGCCGACGCGAGCGTACTGAGTCAAGAGAGACGCGTGATTTTCTTGAAATAACCATGCTATGCACGGATTCACTTCTCGAGCAGGCGGGTACGACAGACGAAATCTTCCGCTCCGTGGCCGCAGCGAGCGTACTGAGTCAAGAGAGACGCGTCATTTTCTTGAAATAACCGTGCTATGCTCAGATTCACTTCTCGAGCAGGCGGGTACGACAGACGAAATCTTCCGCTCCGTGGCCGCAGCGAGCGTACTAAGTCAAGAGAGACACGTGATTTTCTTGAAATAACCCTGCTATGCTCAGATTCACTTCTCGATCAGGCGGGTACGACAGAAGAAATCTTCCGCTCCGTGGCCGTAGCGAGCGTACTGAGTCAAGAGAGACGAGTGATTTTCTTGAAATAACCGTGCTATGCTCAGATTCACTTGTCGAGCAGACGGTTACGACAGACGAAATCTTCCGCTCCGTGGCCGCAGCGAGCGTACTAAGTCGAGAGAGACGCGTGAGTTTCTTGAAATAAGCGTGCTATGCTCAGATCCACTTGTCGAGCAGACGGGTACGACAGACGAAATCTGCCGCTCCGTGGCCGCAGTGAGCGTACTAGGTCAAGAGAGACGCGTGATTTTCTTGAAAAAACCTTGCTATGCTCAGATTCACTTATCGAGCAGGCGGGTACGACAGACGAAATCTTCCGCTCCGTGGCCGCAGCGAGCGTACTGAGTCAAGAGAGACGCGTGATTTTCTTGAAATAAGCGTGCTATGCTCAGATTCACTTGTCGAGCAGACGGGTACGACAGACGAAATCTTCCGCTCCGTGTCCGCAGCGAGCGTACTAAGTCAAGAGAGAGACGCGTGATTTTCTTGAAATAAGCGTGCTATGATCAGATTCACTTCTCGAGCAGATGGGTACGACAGACGAAATCTTCCGCTCCGTTGCCGTAGCGAGCATACTGAGTCAAGAGAGACGCGTGATGTTCTTCAAATAAGCGTGCTATGCTCAGATTCACTTGTCGAGCAGACGGGTACGACAGACGAAATCTTCCGCTCCGTTGCCGCAGCGAGCGTACTGAGTCAAGAGAGACGCGTGATTTTCTTGAAATAAGCGTGCTATGCTCAGGTTCACTTGTCGAGCAGACGGGTACGACGGACGAAATCTGCCGATCCGTGGCCGCAGTGAGCGTACTAAGTCAAGAGAGACGCGTGATTTTCTTGAAATAACCGTGCTATGCTCAGATTCACTTCTCGAGCAGGCGGGTATGACAGACGAAATCTTCCGCTCCGTGGCCGCAGCGAGCGTACTGAGTCACGAGAGACGCGTGATTTTCTTCAAATAAGCGTGCTATGCTGAGATTCACTTGTCGAGCAGACGGGTACGACGGACGAAATCTGCCGGTCCGTGGCCGCAGTGAGCGTACTAAGTCAAGAGAGACGCGTGATTTTCTTGAAATAACCGTGCTATGCTCAGATTCACTTCTCGAGCAGGCGGGTACGACAGACGAAATCTTCCGCTCCGTGGCCGCAGCGAGCGTACTGAGTCAAGAGAGACGCGTGATTTTCTTGAAATAAGCGAGCTATGTTCAGATTCACTTGTCGAGCAGACGGTTACGACAGACGAAATCTTCCGCTCCGTGGCCGCAGCGAGCGTGCTAAGTCGAGAGAGACGCGTGATTTTCTTGAAATAACCGTGCTATGCACGGATTCACTTCTCGAGCAGGCGGGTACGACAGACGAAATCTTCCGCTCCGTGGCCGCAGCGAGCGTACTGAGTCAAGAGAGACGCGTGATTTTCTTGAAATAACCGTGCTATGCTCAGATTCACTTCTCGAGCAGGCGGGTACGACAGACGAAATCTTCCGCTCCGTGGCCGCAGCGAGCGTACTAAGTCAAGAGAGACACGTGATTTTCTTGAAATAACCGTGCTATTCTCAGATTCACTTCTCGATCAGGCGGGTACGACAGAAGAAATCTTCCGCTCCGTGGCCGTAGCGAGCGTACTGAGTCAAGAGAGACGCGTTATTTTCTTGAAATAACCGTGCTATGCTCAGATTCACTTCTCGAGCAGGCGGGTACGACAGACGAAATCTTCCGCTCCGTGGCCGCAGCGAGCGTACTGAGTCAAGAGAGACGCGTGATTTTCTTGAAATAAGCGAGCTATGTTCAGATTCACTTGTCGAGCAGACGGTTACGACAGACGAAATCTTCCGCTCCGTGGCCGCAGCGAGCGTACTAAGTCGAGAGAGACGCGTGAGTTTCTTGAAATAAGCGTGCTATGCTCAGATCCACTTGTCGAGCAGACGGGTACGACAGACGAAATCTGCCGCTCCATGGCCGCAGTGAGCGTACTAGGTCAAGAGAGACGCGTGATTTTCTTGAAATAAGCGTGCTATGCTCAGATCCACTTGTCGAGCAGACGGGCACGACAGACGAAATCTGCCGCTCCGTGGCCGCAGTGAGCGTACTAGGTCAAGAGAGACGAGTGATTTTCTTGAAAAAACCTTGCTATGCTAAGATTCACTTGTCGAGCCGACGGGTACGACAGACGAAATCTTCCGCTCCGTTGCCGCAGCGAGCGTACTGAGTCAGGAGAGACGCGTGATTTTCTTGAAATAAGCGTGCTATGCTCAGATTCACTTGTCGAGCAGACGGGTACGACGGACGAAATCTGCCGATCCGTGGCCGCAGTGACCGTACTAAGTCAAGAGAGATTTTCTTGAAATAAGCGAGCTATGTTCAGATTCACTTGTCGAGCAGACGGTTACGACAGACGAAATCTTCCGCTCCGTGGCCGCAGCGAGCGTACTAAGTCGACAGAGACGCGTGAGTTTCTTGAAATAAGCGTGCTATGCTCAGATCCACTTGTCGAGCAGACGGGTACGACAGACGAAATCTGCCGCTCCGTGGCCGACGCGAGCGTACTGAGTCAAGAGAGACGCGTGATTTTCTTGAAATGACCGTGCTATGCACGGATTCACTTCTCGAACAGGCGGGTACGACAGACGAAATCTTCCGCTCCGTGGCCGACGCGAGCGTACTGAGTCAAGAGAGACGCGTGATTTTCTTGAAATAACCGTGCTATGCTCAGATTCACTTCTCGAGCAGGCGGGTACGACAGAGGAAATCTTCCGCTCCGTGGCCGCAGCGAGCGTACTGAGTCAAGAGAGACGCGTGATTTTCTTGAAATAAGCGAGCTATGTTCAGATTCACTTGTCGAGCAGACGGTTACGACAGACGAAATCTTCCGCTCCGTGGCCGTAGCGAGCGTACTGAGTCAAGAGAGACGCGTTATTTTCTTGAAATAACCGTGCTAGGCTCAGATTCACTTCTCGAGCAGGCGGGTACGACAGACGAAATCTTCCGCTCCGTGGCCGCAGCGAGCGTACTGAGTCAAGAGAGACGCGTGATTTTCTTGAAATAAGCGAGCTATGTTCAGATTCACTTGTCGAGCAGACGGTTACGACAGACGAAATCTTCCGCTCCGTGGCCGCAGCGAGCGTACTAAGTCGAGAGAGACGCGTGAGTTTCTTGAAATAAGCGTGCTATGCTCAGATCCACTTGTCGAGCAGACGGGTACGACAGACGAAATCTGCCGCTCCATGGCCGCAGTGAGCGTACTAGGTCAAGAGAGACGCGTGATTTTCTTGAAATAAGCGTGCTATGCTCAGATCCACTTGTCGAGCAGACGGGCACGACAGACGAAATCTGCCGCTCCGTGGCCGCAGTGAGCGTACTAGGTCAAGAGAGACGCGTGATTTTCTTGAAAAAACCTTGCTATGCTAAGATTCACTTGTCGAGCCGACGGGTACGACAGACGAAATCTTCCGCTCCGTTGCCGCAGCGAGCGTACTGAGTCAGGAGAGACGCGTGATTTTCTCGAAATAAGCGTGCTATGCTCAGATTCACTTGTCGAGCAGACGGGTACGACGGACGAAATCTGCCGATCCGTGGCCGCAGTGACCGTACTAAGTCAAGAGAGATTTTCTTGAAATAAGCGAGCTATGTTCAGATTCACTTGTCGAGCAGACGGTTACGACAGACGAAATCTTCCGCTCCGTGGCCGCAGCGAGCGTACTAAGTCGACAGAGACGCGTGAGTTTCTTGAAATAAGCGTGCTATGCTCAGATCCACTTGTCGAGCAGACGGGTACGACAGACGAAATCAGACGGTTACGACAGACGAAATCTTCCGCTCCGTGGCCGCAGCGAGCGTACTAAGTCGAGAGAGACGCGTGAGTTTCTTGAAATAAGCGTGCTATGCTCAGATCCACTTGTCGAGCAGACGGGTACGACAGACGAAATCTGCCGCTCCATGGCCGCAGTGAGCGTACTAGGTCAAGAGAGACGCGTGATTTTCTTGAAATAAGCGTGCTATGCTCAGATCCACTTGTCGAGCAGACGGGCACGACAGACGAAATCTGCCGCTCCGTGGCCGCAGTGAGCGTACTAGGTCAAGAGAGACGCGTGATTTTCTTGAAATAAGCGAGCTATGTTCAGATTCACTTGTCGAGCAGACGGTTACGAAAGACGAAATCTTCCGCTCCGTGGCCGCAGCGAGCGTACTAAGTCGACAGAGACGCGTGAGTTTCTTGAAATAAGCGTGCTATGCTCAGATCCACTTGTCGAGCAGACGGGTACGACAGACGAAATCTTCCGCTCCGTGGCCGCAGCGAGCGTACTAAGTCGAGAGAGACGCATTAGTTTCTTGAAATAAGCGTGCTATGCTCAGATCCACTTGTCGAGCAGACGGGTACGACAGACGAAATCTGCCGCTCCGTGGCCGACGCGAGCGTACTGAGTCAAGAGAGACGCGTGATTTTCTTGAAATAACCGTGCTATGCTCAGATTCACTTCTCGAACAGGCGGGTACGACAGACGAAATCTTCCGCTCCGTGGCCGACGCGAGCGTACTGAGTCAAGAGAGACGCGTGATTTTCTTGAAATAACCATGCTATGCACGGATTCACTTCTCGAGCAGGCGGGTGCGACAGACGAAATCTTCCGCTCCGTGGCCGCAGCGAGCGTACTGAGTCAAGAGAGACGCGTCATTTTCTTGAAATAGCCGTGCTATGCTCAGATTCACTTCTCGAGCAGGCGGGTACGACAGACGAAATCTTCCGCTCCGTGGCCGCAGCGAGCGTACTAAGTCAAGAGAGACACGTGATTTTCTTGAAATAACCCTGCTATGCTCAGATTCATATCTCGATCAGGCGGGTACGACAGAAGAAATCTTCCGCTCCGTGGCCGTAGCGAGCGTACTGAGTCAAGAGAGACGAGTGATTTTCTTGAAATAACCGTGCTATGCTCAGATTCACTTGTCGAGCAGACGGTTACGACAGACGAAATCTTCCGCTCCGTGGCCGCAGCGAGCGTACTAAGTCGAGAGAGACGCGTGAGTTTCTTGAAATAAGCGTGCTATGCTCAGATCCACTTGTCGAGCAGACGGGTACGACAGACGAAATCTGCCGCTCCGTGGCCGCAGTGAGCGTACTAGGTCAAGAGAGACGCGTGATTTTCTTGAAAAAACCTTGCTATGCTCAGATTCACTTATCGAGCAGGCGGGTACGACAGACGAAATCTTCCGCTCCGTGGCCGCAGCGAGCGTACTGAGTCAAGAGAGACGCGTGATTTTCTTGAAATAAGCGTGCTATGCTCAGATTCACTTGTCGAGCAGACGGGTACGACAGACGAAATCTTCCGCTCCGTGTCCGCAGCGAGCGTACTAAGTCAAGAGAGAGACGCGTGATTTTCTTGAAATAAGCGTGCTATGATCAGATTCACTTCTCGAGCAGATGGGTACGACAGACGAAATCTTCCGCTCCGTTGCCGCAGCGAGCATACTGAGTCAAGAGAGACGCGTGATGTTCTTCAAATAAGCGTGCTATGCTCAGATTCACTTGTCGAGCAGACGGGTACGACAGACGAAATCTTCCGCTCCGTTGCCGCAGCGAGCGTACTGAGTCAAGAGAGACGCGTGATTTTCTTGAAATAAGCGTGCTATGCTCAGGTTCACTTGTCGAGCAGACGGGTACGACGGACGAAATCTGCCGATCCGTGGCCGCAGTGAGCGTACTAAGTCAAGAGAGACGCGTGATTTTCTTGAAATAACCGTGCTATGCTCAGATTCACTTCTCGAGCAGGCGGGTATGACAGACGAAAACTTCCGCTCCGTGGCCGCAGCGAGCGTACTGAGTCACGAGAGACGCGTGATTTTCTTCAAATAAGCGTGCTATGCTGAGATTCACTTGTCGAGCAGACGGGTACGACGGACGAAATCTGCCGGTCCGTGGCCGCAGTGAGCGTACTAAGTCAAGAGAGACGCGTGATTTTCTTGAAATAACCGTGCTATGCTCAGATTCACTTCTCGAGCAGGCGGGTACGACAGACGAAATCTTCCGCTCCGTGGCCGCAGCGAGCGTACTGAGTCAAGAGAGACGCGTGATTTTCTTGAAATAAGCGAGCTATGTTCAGATTCACTTGTCGAGCAGACGGTTACGACAGACGAAATCTTCCGCTCCGTGGCCGCAGCGAGCGTGCTAAGTCGAGAGAGACGCGTGATTTTCTTGAAATAACCGTGCTATGCACGGATTCACTTCTCGAGCAGGCGGGTACGACAGACGAAATCTTCCGCTCCGTGGCCGCAGCGAGCGTACTGAGTCAAGAGAGACGCGTGATTTTCTTGAAATAACCGTGCTATGCTCAGATTCACTTCTCGAGCAGGCGGGTACGACAGACGAAATCTTCCGCTCCGTGGCCGCAGCGAGCGTACTAAGTCAAGAGAGACACGTGATTTTCTTGAAATAACCGTGCTATTCTCAGATTCACTTCTCGATCAGGCGGGTACGACAGAAGAAATCTTCCGCTCCGTGGCCGTAGCGAGCGTACTGAGTCAAGAGAGACGCGTTATTTTCTTGAAATAACCGTGCTATGCTCAGATTCACTTCTCGAGCAGGCGGGTACGACAGACGAAATCTTCCGCTCCGTGGCCGCAGCGAGCGTACTGAGTCAAGAGAGACGCGTGATTTTCTTGAAATAAGCGAGCTATGTTCAGATTCACTTGTCGAGCAGACGGTTACGACAGACGAAATCTTCCGCTCCGTGGCCGCAGCGAGCGTACTAAGTCGAGAGAGACGCGTGAGTTTCTTGAAATAAGCGTGCTATGCTCAGATCCACTTGTCGAGCAGACGGGTACGACAGACGAAATCTGCCGCTCCATGGCCGCAGAGAGCGTACTAGGTCAAGAGAGACGCGTGATTTTCTTGAAATAAGCGTGCTATGCTCAGATCCACTTGTCGAGCAGACGGGCACGACAGACGAAATCTGCCGCTCCGTGGCCACAGTGAGCGTACTAGGTCAAGAGAGACGAGTGATTTTCTTGAAAAAACCTTGCTATGCTAAGATTCACTTGTCGAGCCGACGGGTACGACAGACGAAATCTTCCGCTCCGTTGCCGCAGCGAGCGTACTGAGTCAGAAGAGACGCGTGATTTTCTTGAAATAAGCGTGCTATGCTCAGATTCACTTGTCGAGCAGACGGGTACGACGGACGAAATCTGCCGATCCGTGGCCGCAGTGACCGTACTAAGTCAAGAGAGATTTTCTTGAAATAAGCGAGCTATGTTCAGATTCACTTGTCGAGCAGACGGTTACGACAGACGAAATCTTCCGCTCCGTGGCCGCAGCGAGCGTACTAAGTCGACAGAGACGCGTGAGTTTCTTGAAATAAGCGTGCTATGCTCAGATCCACTTGTCGAGCAGACGGGTACGACAGACGAAATCTGCCGCTCCGTGGCCGACGCGAGCGTACTGAGTCAAGAGAGACGCGTGATTTTCTTGAAATAACCGTGCTATGCTCAGATTCACTTCTCGAGCAGGCGGGTACGACAGACGAAATCTTCCGCTCCGTGGCCGCAGCGAGCGTACTAAGTCAAGAGAGACACGTGATTTTCTTGAAATAACCGTGCTATTCTCAGATTCACTTCTCGATCAGGCGGGTACGACAGAAGAAATCTTCCGCTCCGTGGCCGTAGCGAGCGTACTGAGTCAAGAGAGACGCGTTATTTTCTTGAAATAACCGTGCTATGCTCAGATTCACTTCTCGAGCAGGCGGGTACGACAGACGAAATCTTCCGCTCCGTGGCCGCAGCGAGCGTACTGAGTCAAGAGAGACGCGTGATTTTCTTGAAATAAGCGAGCTATGTTCAGATTCACTTGTCGAGCAGACGGTTACGACAGACGAAATCTTCCGCTCCGTGGCCGCAGCGAGCGTACTAAGTCGAGAGAGACGCGTGAGTTTCTTGAAATAAGCGTGCTATGCTCAGATCCACTTGTCGAGCAGACGGGTACGACAGACGAAATCTGCCGCTCCATGGCCGCAGTGAGCGTACTAGGTCAAGAGAGACGCGTGATTTTCTTGAAATAAGCGTGCTATGCTCAGATCCACTTGTCGAGCAGACGGGCACGACAGACGAAATCTGCCGCTCCGTGGCCGCAGTGAGCGTACTAGGTCAAGAGAGACGAGTGATTTTCTTGAAAAAACCTTGCTATGCTAAGATTCATTTGTCGAGCCGACGGGTACGACAGACGAAATCTTCCGCTCCGTTGCCGCAGCGAGCGTACTGAGTCAGGAGAGACGCGTGATTTTCTTGAAATAAGCGTGCTATGCTCAGATTCACTTGTCGAGCAGACGGGTACGACGGACGAAATCTGCCGATCCGTGGCCGCAGTGACCGTACTAAGTCAAGAGAGATTTTCTTGAAATAAGCGAGCTATGTTCAGATTCACTTGTCGAGCAGACGGTTACGACAGACGAAATCTTCCGCTCCGTGGCCGCAGCGAGCGTACTAAGTCGACAGAGACGCGTGAGTTTCTTGAAATAAGCGTGCTATGCTCAGATCCACTTGTCGAGCAGACGGGTACGACAGACGAAATCTGCCGCTCCGTGGCCGACGCGAGCGTACTGAGTCAAGAGAGACGCGTGATTTTCTTGAAATGACCGTGCTATGCACGGATTCACTTCTCGAACAGGCGGGTACGACAGACGAAATCTTCCGCTCCGTGGCCGACGCGAGCGTACTGAGTCAAGAGAGACGCGTGATTTTCTTGAAATAACCGTGCTATGCTCAGATTCACTTCTCGAGCAGGCGGGTACGACAGAGGAAATCTTCCGCTCCGTGGCCGCAGCGAGCGTACTGAGTCAAGAGAGACGCGTGATTTTCTTGAAATAAGCGAGCTATGTTCAGATTCACTTGTCGAGCAGACGGTTACGACAGACGAAATCTTCCGCTCCGTGGCCGCAGCGAGCGTACTAAGTCGAGAGAGACGCGTTAGTTTCTTGAAATAAGCGTGCTATGCTCAGATCCACTTGTCGAGCAGACGGGTACGACAGACGAAATCTGCCGCTCCGTGGCCGACGCGAGCGTACTGAGTCAAGAGAGACGCGTGATTTTCTTGAAATAACCGTGCTGTGCTCAGATTCACTTCTCGAACAGGCGGGTACGACAGACGAAATCTTCCGCTCCGTGGCCGACGAGAGCGTACTGAGTCAAGAGAGACGCGTGATTTTCTTGAAATAACCATGCTATGCACGGATTCACTTCTCGAGCAGGCGGGTACGACAGACGAAATCTTCCGCTCCGTGGCCGCAGCGAGCGTACTGAGTCAAGAGAGACGCGTCATTTTCTTGAAATAACCGTGCTATGCTCAGATTCACTTCTCGAGCAGGCGGGTACGACAGACGAAATCTTCCACTCCGTGGCCGCAGCGAGCGTACTAAGTCAAGAGAGACACGTGATTTTCTTGAAATAACCCTGCTATGCTCAGATTCACTTCTCGATCAGGCGGGTACGACAGAAGAAATCTTCCGCTCCGTGGCCGTAGCGAGCGTACTGAGTCAAGAGAGACGAGTGATTTTCTTGAAATAACCGTGCTATGCTCAGATTCACTTCTCGAGCAGGCGGGTACGACAGACGAAATCTTCCGCTCCGTGGCTGCAGCGAGCGTACTGAGTCAAGAGAGACGCGTGATTTTCTTGAAATAAGCGAGCTATGTTCAGATTCACTTGTCGAGCAGACGGTTACGACAGACGAAATCTTCCGCTCCGTGGCCGCAGCGAGCGTACTAAGTCGAGAGAGACGCGTGAGTTTCTTGAAATAAGCGTGCTATGCTCAGATCCACTTGTCGAGCAGACGTGTACGACAGACGAAATCTGCCGCTCCGTGGCCGACGCGAGCGTACTGAGTCAAGAGAGACGCGTGATTTTCTTGAAATGACCGTGCTATGCACGGATTCACTTCTCGAACAGGCGGGTACGACAGACGAAATCTTCCGCTCCCTGGCCGACGCGAGCGTACTGAGTCAAGAGAGACGCGTGATTTTCTTGAAATAACCGTGCTATGCTCAGATTCACTTCTCGAGCAGGCGGGTACGACAGACGAAATCTTCCGCTCCGTGGCCGCAGCGAGCGTACTGAGTCAAGAGAGACGCGTGATTTTCTTGAAATAAGCGAGCTATGTTCAGATTCACTTGTCGAGCAGACGGTTACGACAGACGAAATCTTCCGCTCCGTGGCCGCAGCGAGCGTACTAAGTCGAGAGAGACGCGTTAGTTTCTTGAAATAAGCGTGCTATGCTCAGATCCACTTGTCGAGCAGACGGGTACGACAGACGAAATCTGCCGCTCCGTGGCCGACGCGAGCGTACTGAGTCAAGAGAGACGCGTGATTTTCTTGAAATAACCGTGCTATGCTCAGATTCACTTCTCGAACAGGCGGGTACGACAGACGAAATCTTCCGCTCCGTGGCCGACGCGACCGTACTGAGTCAAGAGAGACGCGTGATTTTCTTGAAATAACCATGCTATGCACGGATTCACTTCTCGAGCAGGCGGGTACGACAGACGAAATCTTCCGCTCCGTGGCCGCAGCGAGCGTACTGAGTCAAGAGAGACGCGTCATTTTCTTGAAATAACCGTGCTATGCTCAGATTCACTTCTCGAGCAGGCGGGTACGACAGACGAAATCTTCCGCTCCGTGGCCGCAGCGAGCGTACTAAGTCAAGAGAGACACGTGATTTTCTTGAAATAACCCTGCTATGCTCAGATTCACTTCTCGATCAGGCGGGTACGACAGAAGAAATCTTCCGCTCCGTGGCCGTAGCGAGCGTACTGAGTCAAGAGAGACGAGTGATTTTCTTGAAATAACCGTGCTATGCTCAGATTCACTTGTCGAGCAGACGGTTACGACAGACGAAATCTTCCGCTCCGTGGCCGCAGCGAGCGTACTAAGTCGAGAGAGACGCGTGAGTTTCTTGAAATAAGCGTGCTATGCTCAGATCCACTTGTCGAGCAGACGGGTACGACAGACGAAATCTGCCGCTCCGTGGCCGCAGTGAGCGTACTAGGTCAAGAGAGACGCGTGATTTTCTTGAAAAAACCTTGCTATGCTCAGATTCACTTATCGAGCAGGCGGGTACGACAGACGAAATCTTCCGCTCCGTGGCCGCAGCGAGCGTACTGAGTCAAGAGAGACGCGTGATTTTCTTGAAATAAGCGTGCTATGCTCAGATTCACTTGTCGAGCAGACGGGTACGACAGACGAAATCTTCCCCTCCGTGTCCGCAGCGAGCGTACTAAGTCAAGAGAGAGACGCGTGATTTTCTTGAAATAAGCGTGCTATGATCAGATTCACTTCTCGAGCAGATGGGTACGACAGACGAAATCTTCCGCTCCGTTGCCGCAGCGAGCATACTGAGTCAAGAGAGACGCGTGATGTTCTTCAAATAAGCGTGCTATGCTCAGATTCACTTGTCGAGCAGACGGGTACGACAGACGAAATCTTCCGCTCCGTTGCCGCAGCGAGCGTACTGAGTCAAGAGAGACGCGTGATTTTCTTGAAATAAGCGTGCTATGCTCAGGTTCACTTGTCAAGCAGACGGGTACGACGGACGAAATCTGCCGATCCGTGGCCGCAGTGAGCGTACTAAGTCAAGAGAGACGCGTGATTTTCTTGAAATAACCGTGCTATGCTCAGATTCACTTCTCGAGCAGGCGGGTACGACAGACGAAATCTTCCGCTCCATGGCCGCAGCGAGCGTACTAAGTCGAGAGAGACGCGTGAGTTTCTTGAAATAACCGTGCTATGCACGGATTCACTTCTCGAGCAGGCGGGTACGACAGACGAAATCTTCCGCTCCGTGGCCGCAGCGAGCGTACTGAGTCAAGAGAGACGCGTGATTTTCTTGAAATAACCGTGCTATGCTCAGATTCACTTCTCGAGCAGGCGGGTACGACAGACGAAATCTTCCGCTCCGTGGCCGCAGCGAGCGTACTAAGTCAAGAGAGACACGTGATTTTCTTGAAATAACCGTGCTATTCTCAGATTCACTTCTCGATCAGGCGGGTACGACAGAAGAAATCTTCCGCTCCGTGGCCGTAGCGAGCGTACTGAGTCAAGAGAGACGCGTTATTTTCTTGAAATAACCGTGCTATGCTCAGATTCACTTCTCGAGCAGGCGGGTACGACAGACGAAATCTTCCGCTCCGTGGCCGCAGCGAGCGTACTGAGTCAAGAGAGACGCGTGATTTTCTTGAAATAAGCGAGCTATGTTCAGATTCACTTGTCGAGCAGACGGTTACGACAGACGAAATCTTCCGCTCCGTGGCCGCAGCGAGCGTACTAAGTCGAGAGAGACGCGTGAGTTTCTTGAAATAAGCGTGCTATGCTCAGATCCACTTGTCGAGCAGACGGGTACGACAGACGAAATCTGCCGCTCCATGGCCGCAGTGAGCGTACTAGGTCAAGAGAGCCGCGTGATTTTCTTGAAATAAGCGTGCTATGCTCAGATCCACTTGTCGAGCAGACGGGCACGACAGACGAAATCTGCCGCTCCGTGGCCGCAGTGAGCGTACTAGGTCAAGAGAGACGCGTGATTTTCTTGAAAAAACCTTGCTATGCTAAGATTCACTTGTCGAGCCGACGGGTACGACAGACGAAATCTTCCGCTCCGTTGCCGCAGCGAGCGTACTGAGTCAGGAGAGACGCGTGATTTTCTTGAAATAAGCGTGCTCTGCTCAGATTCACTTGTCGAGCAGACGGGTACGACGGACGAAATCTGCCGATCCGTGACCGCAGTGACCGTACTAAGTCAAGAGAGATTTTCTTGAAATAAGCGAGCTATGTTCAGATTCACTTGTCGAGCAGACGGTTACGAAAGACGAAATCTTCCGCTCCGTGGCCGCAGCGAGCGTACTAAGTCGACAGAGACGCGTGAGTTTCTTGAAATAAGCGTGCTATGCTCATATCCACTTGTCGAGCAGACGGGTACGACAGACGAAATCTGCCGCTCCGTGGCCGACGCGAGCGTACTGAGTCAAGAGAGACGCGTGATTTTCTTGAAATAACCGTGCTATGCTCAGATTCACTTCTCGAACAGGCGGGTACGACAGACGAAATCTTCCGCTCCGTGGCCGACGCGAGCGTACTGAGTCAAGAGAGACGCGTGATTTTCTTGAAATAACCATGCTATGCACGGATTCACTTCTCGAGCAGGCGGGTACGACAGACGAAATCTTCCGCTCCGTGGCCGCAGCGAGCGTACTGAGTCAAGAGAGACGCGTCATTTTCTTGAAATAACCGTGCTATGCTCAGATTCACTTCTCGAGCAGGCGGGTACGACAGACGAAATCTTCCGCTCCGTGGCCGCAGCGAGCGTACTAAGTCAAGAGAGACACGTGATTTTCTTGAAATAACCCTGCTATGCTCAGATTCACTTCTCGATCAGGCGGGTACGACAGAAGAAATCTTCCGCTCCGTGGCCGTAGCGAGCGTACTGAGTCAAGAGAGACGAGTGATTTTCTTGAAATAACCGTGCTATGCTCAGATTCACTTCTCGAGCAGGCGGGTACGACAGACGAAATCTTCCGCTCCGTGGCTGCAGCGAGCGTACTCAGTCAAGAGAGACGCGTGATTTTCTTGAAATAAGCGAGCTATGTTCAGATTCACTTGTCGAGCAGACGGTTACGACAGACGAAATCTTCCGCTCCGTGGCCGCAGCGAGCGTACTAAGTCGAGAGAGACGCGTGAGTTTCTTGAAATAAGCGTGCTATGCTCAGATCCACTTGTCGAGCAGACGGGTACGACAGACGAAATCTGCCGCTCCGTGGCCGCAGTGAGCGTACTAGGTCAAGAGAGACGCGTGATTTTCTTGAAAAAACCTTGCTATGCTCAGATTCACTTATCGAGCAGGCGGGTACGACAGACGAAATCTTCCGCTCCGTGGCCGCAGCGAGCGTACTGAGTCAAGAGAGACGCGTGATTTTCTTGAAATAAGCGTGCTATGCTCAGATTCACTTGTCGAGCAGACGGGTACGACAGACGAAATCTTCCGCTCCGTTGCCGCAGCGAGCGTACTAAGTCGAGAGAGACGCGTGATTTTCTTGAAATAAGCGTGCTATGATCAGATTCACTTCTCGAGCAGATGGGTACGACAGACGAAATCTTCCGCTCCGTTGCCGTAGCGAGCATACTGAGTCAAGAGAGACGCGTGATGTTCTTCAAATAAGCGTGCTATGCTCAGATTCACTTGTCGAGCAGACGGGTACGACAGACGAAATCTTCCGCTCCGTTGCCGCAGCGAGCGTACTGAGTCAAGAGAGACGCGTGATTTTCTTGAAATAAGCGTGCTATGCTCAGGTTCACTTGTCGAGCAGACGGGTACGACGGACGAAATCTGCCGATCCGTGGCCGCAGTGAGCGTACTAAGTCAAGAGAGACACGTGATTTTCTTGAAATAACCGTGCTATGCTCAGATTCACTTCTCGAGCAGGCGGGTACGACAGACGAAATATTCCGCTCCGTGGCCGCAGCGAGCGTACTGAGTCAAGAGAGACGCGTGATTTTCTTCAAATAAGCGTGCTATGCTCAGATTCCCTTGTCGAGCAGACGGGTACGACGGACGAAATCTGCCGGTCCGTGGCCGCAGTGAGCGTACTAAGTCAAGAGAGACGCGTGATTTTCTTGAAATAACCGTGCTATGCTCAGATTCACTTCTCGAGCAGGCGGGTACGACAGACGAAATCTTCCGCTCCGTGGCCGCAGCGAGCGTACTGAGTCAAGAGAGACGCGTGATTTTCTTGAAAGAACCGTGCTATGCTCAGATTCACTTCTCGAGCAGGCGGGTACGACAGACGAAATCTTCCGCTCCGTGGCCGCAGCGAGCGTACCGAGTCAAGAGAGACGCGTGATTTTCTTGAAATAACCGTGCTATGCTCAGATTCACTTCTCGAGCAGGCGGGTACGACAGACGAAATCTTCCGCTCCGTTGCCGCAGCGAGCGTACTGAGTCAAGAGAGACGCGTGATTTTCTTGAAATAAGCGTGCTATGCTCAGGTTCACTTGTCAAGCAGACGGGTACGACGGACGAAATCTGCCGATCCGTGGCCGCAGTGAGCGTACTAAGTCAAGAGAGACGCATGATTTTCTGAAATAACCGTGCTATGCTCAGATTCACTTCTCGAGCAGGCGGGTATGACAGACGAAATCTTCCGCTCCGTGGCCGCAGCGAGCGTACTGAGTCACGAGAGACGCGTGATTTTCTTCAAATAAGCGTGCTATGCTGAGATTCACTTGTCGAGCAGACGGGTACGACGGACGAAATCTGCCGGTCCGTGGCCGCAGTGAGCGTACTAAGTCAAGAGAGACGCGTGATTTTCTTGAAATAACCGTGCTATGCTCAGATTCACTTCTCGAGCAGGCGGGTACGACAGACGAAATCTTCCGCTCCGTGGCCGCAGCGAGCGTACTGAGTCAAGAGAGACGCGTGATTTTCTTGAAATAAGCGAGCTATGTTCAGATTCACTTGTCGAGCAGACGGTTACGACAGACGAAATCTTCCGCTCCGTGGCCGCAGCGAGCGTACTAAGTCGAGAGAGACCCGTGATTTTCTTGAAATAACCGTGCTATGCACGCATTCACTTCTCGAGCAGGCGGGTACGACAGACGAAATCTTCCGCTCCGTGGCCGCAGCGAGCGTACTGAGTCAAGAGAGACGCGTGATTTTCTTGAAATAACCGTGCTATGCTCAGATTCACTTCTCGAGCAGGCGGGTACGACAGACGAAATCTTCCGCTCCGTGGCCGCAGCGAGCGTACTAAGTCAAGAGAGACACGTGATTTTCTTGAAATAACCGTGCTATTCTCAGATTCACTTCTCGATCAGGCGGGTACGACAGAAGAAATCTTCCGCTCCGTGGCCGTAGCGAGCGTACTGAGTCAAGAGAGACGCGTTATTTTCTTGAAATAACCGTGCTATGCTCAGATTCACTTCTCGAGCAGGCGGGTACGACAGACGAAATCTTCCGCTCCGTGGCCGCAGCGAGCGTACTGAGTCAAGAGAGACGCGTGATTTTCTTGAAATAAGCGAGCTATGTTCAGATTCACTTGTCGAGCAGACGGTTACGACAGACGAAATCTTCCGCTCCGTGGCCGCAGCGAGCGTACTAAGTCGAGAGAGACGCGTGAGTTTCTTGAAATAAGCGTGCTATGCTCAGATCCACTTGTCGAGCAGACGGGTACGACAGACGAAATCTGCCGCTCCATGGCCGCAGTGAGCGTACTAGGTCAAGAGAGACGCGTGATTTTCTTGAAATAAGCGTGCTATGCTCAGATCCACTTGTCGAGCAGACGGGCACGACAGACGAAATCTGCCGCTCCGTGGCCGCAGTGAGCGTAGTAGGTCAAGAGAGACGCGTGATTTTCTTGAAAAAACCTTGCTATGCTAAGATTCACTTGTCGAGCCGACGGGTACGACAGACGAAATCTTCCGCTCCGTTGCCGCAGCGAGCGTACTGAGTCAGGAGAGACGCGTGATTTTCTTGAAATAAGCGTGCTATGCTCAGATTCACTTGTCGAGCAGACGGGTACGACGGACGAAATCTGCCGATCCGTGACCGCAGTGACCGTACTAAGTCAAGAGAGATTTTCTTGAAATAAGCGAGCTATGTTCAGATCCACTTGTCGAGCAGACGGTTACGACAGACGAAATCTTCCGCTCCGTGGCCGCAGCGAGCGTACTAAGTCGACAGAGACGCGTGAGTTTCTTGAAATAAGCGTGCTATGCTCAGATCCACTTGTCGAGCAGACGGGTACGACAGACGAAATCTGCCGCTCCGTGGCCGACGCGAGCGTACTGAGTCAAGAGAGACGCGTGATTTTCTTGAAATGACCGTGCTATGCACGGATTCACTTCTCGAACAGGCGGGTACGACAGACGAAATCTTCCGCTCCGTGGCCGACGCGAGCGTACTGAGTCAAGAGAGACGCGTGATTTTCTTGAAATAACCGTGCTATGCTCAGATTCACTTCTCGAGCAGGCGGGTACGACAGACGAAATCTTCCGCTCCGTGGCCGCAGCGAGCGTACTGAGTCAAGAGAGACGCGTGATTTTCTTGAAATAAGCGAGCTATGTTCAGATTCACTTGTCGAGCAGACGGTTACGACAGACGAAATCTTCCGCTCCGTGGCCGCAGCGAGCGTACTAAGTCGAGAGAGACGCGTTAGTTTCTTCAAATAAGCGTGCTATGCTCAGATCCACTTGTCGAGCAGACGGGTACGACAGACGAAATCTGCCGCTCCGTGGCCGACGCGAGCGTACTGAGTCAAGAGAGACGCGTGATTTTCTTGAAATAACCGTGCTATGCTCAGATTCACTTCTCGAACAGGAGGGTACGACAGACGAAATCTTCCGCTCCGTGGCCGACGCGAGCGTACTGAGTCAAGAGAGACGCGTGATTTTCTTGAAATAACCATGCTATGCACGGATTCACTTCTCGAGCAGGCGGGTACGACAGACGAAATCTTCCGCTCCGTGGCCGCAGCGAGCGTACTGAGTCAAGAGAGACGCGTCATTTTCTTGAAATAACCGTGCTATGCTCAGATTCACTTCTCGAGCAGGCGGGTACGACAGACGAAATCTTCCGCTCCGTGGCCGCAGCGAGCGTACTAAGTCAAGAGAGACACGTGATTTTCTTGAAATAACCCTGCTATGCTCAGATTCACTTCTCGATCAGGCGGGTACGACAGAAGAAATCTTCCGCTCCGTGGCCGTAGCGAGCGTACTGAGTCAAGAGAGACGAGTGATTTTCTTGAAATAACCGTGCTATGCTCAGATTCACTTCTCGAGCAGGCGGGTACGACAGACGAAATCTTCCGCTCCGTGGCTGCAGCGAGCGTACTGAGTCAAGAGAGACGCGTGATTTTCTTGAAATAAGCGAGCTATGTTCAGATTCACTTGTCGAGCAGACGGTTACGACAGACGAAATCTTCCGCTCCGTGGCCGCAGCGAGCGTACTAAGTCGAGAGAGACGCGTGAGTTTCTTGAAATAAGCGTGCTATGCTCAGATCCACTTGTCGAGCAGACGGGTACGACAGACGAAATCTGCCGCTCCGTGGCCACAGTGAGCGTACTAGGTCAAGAGAGACGCGTGATTTTCTTGAAAAAACCTTGCTATGCTCAGATTCACTTATCGAGCAGGCGGGTACGACAGACGAAATCTTCCGCTCCGTGGCCGCAGCGAGCGTACTGAGTCAAGAGAGACGCGTGATTTTCTTGAAATAAGCGTGCTATTCTCAGATTCACTTGTCGAGCAGACGGGTACGACAGACGAAATCTTCCGCTCCGTTGCCGCAGCGAGCGTACTAAGTCGAGAGAGACGCGTGATTTTCTTGAAATAAGCGTGCTATGATCAGATTCACTTCTCGAGCAGATGGGTACGACAGACGAAATCTTCCGCTCCGTTGCCGCAGCGAGCATACTGAGTCAAGAGAGACGCGTGATGTTCTTCAAATAAGCGTGCTATGCTCAGATTCACTTGTCGAGCAGACGGGTACGACAGACGAAATCTTCCGCTCCGTTGCCGCAGCGAGCGTACTGAGTCAAGAGAGACGCGTGATTTTCTTGAAATAAGCGTGCTATGCTCAGGTTCACTTGTCGAGCAGACGGGTACGACGGACGAAATCTGCCGATCCGTGGCTGCAGTGAGCGTACTAAGTCAAGAGAGACGCGTGATTTTCTTGAAATAACCGTGCTATGCTCAGATTCACTTCTCGAGCAGGCGGGTACGACAGACGAAATATTCCGCCCCGTGGCCGCAGCGAGCGTACTGAGTCAAGAGAGACGCGTGATTTTCTTCAAATAAGCGTGCTATGCTCAGATTCACTTGTCGAGCAGACGGGTACGACGGACGAAATCTGCCGGTCCGTGGCCGCAGTGAGCGTACTAAGTCAAGAGAGACGCGTGATTTTCTTGAAATAACCGTGCTATGCTCAGATTCACTTCTCGAGCAGGCGGGTACGACAGACGAAATCTTCCGCTCCGTGGCCGCAGCGAGCGTACTGAGTCAAGAGAGACGCGTGATTTTCTTGAAAGAACCGTGCTATGCTCAGATTCACTTCTCGAGCAGGCGGGTACGACAGACGAAATCTTCCGCTCCGTGGCCGCAGCGAGCGTACCGAGTCAAGAGAGACGCGTGATTTTCTTGAAATAACCGTGCTATGCTCAGATTCACTTCTCGAGCAGGCGGGTACGACAGACGAAATCTTCCGCTACGTGGCCGCAGCGAGCGTACTGAGTCAAGAGAGACGCGTGATTTTCTTGAAATAAGCGTGCTATGCTCAGATTCACTTGTCGAGCAGACGGGTACGACGGACGAAATCTGCCGGTCCGTGGCCGCAGTGAGCGTACTAAGTCAAGAGAGACGCGTGATTTTCTTGAAATAACCGTGCTATGCTCAGATTCACTTCTCGAGCAGGCGGGTACGACAGACGAAATCTTCCGCTCCGTGGCCGCAGCGAGCGTACTGAGTCAAGAGAGACGCGTGATTTTCTTGAAATAACCGTGCTATGCTCAGATTCACTTCTCGAGCAAGCGGGTACGACAGACGAAATCTTCCGCTCCGTGGCCGCAGCGAGCGTACCGAGTCAAGAGAGACGCGGGATTTTCTTGAAATAACCGTGCTATGCTCAGATTCACTTCTCGAGCAGGCGGGTACGACAGACGAAATCTTCCCCTCCGTGGCCGCAGCGAGCGTACTGAGTCAAGAGAGACGCGTGATTTTCTTGAAATAAGCGAGCTATGTTCAGATTCACTTGTCGAACAGACGGGTACGACAGACGAAATCTTCCGCTCCGTGGCCGCAGCGAGCGTACTAAGTCAATAGAGACACGTGATTTTCTTGAAATAACCGTGCTATGCTCAGATTCACTTCTCGATCAGGCGGGTACGACAGAAGAAATCTTCCGCTCCGTGGCCGTAGCGAGCGTACTAAGTCGAGAGAGACGCGTGATTTTCTTGAAATAACCGTGCTATGCTCAGATTCACTTCTCGAGCAGGCGGGTACGACAGACGAAATCTTCCGCTCCGTGGCCGCAGCGAGCGTACTGAGTCAAGAGAGACGCGTGATTTTCTTGAAATAAGCGAGCTATGTTCAGATTCACTTGTCGAGCAGACGGTTACGACAGACGAAATCTTCCGCTCCGTGGCCGCAGCGAGCGTACTAAGTCGAGAGAGACGCGTTAGTTTCTTGAAATAAGCGTGCTATGCTCAGATCCACTTGTCGAGCAGACGGGTACGACAGACGAAATCTGCCGCTCCGTGGCCGACGCGAGCATACTGAGTCAAGAGAGACGCGTGATTTTCTTGAAATAACCGTGCTATGCTCAGATTCACTTCTCGAACAGGCGGGTACGACAGACGAAATCTTCCGCTCCGTGGCCGACGCGAGCGTACTGAGTCAAGAGAGACGCGTGATTTTCTTGAAATAACCATGCTATGCACGGATTCACTTCTCGAGCAGGCGGGTACGACGGACGAAATCTGCCGATCCGTGGCCGCAGTGAGCGTACTAAGTCAAGAGAGACGCGTGATTTTCTTGAAATAACCGTGCTATGCTCAGATTCACTTCTCGAGCAGGCGGGTACGACAGACGAAATATTCCGCTCCGTGGCCGCAGCGAGCGTACTGAGTCAAGAGAGACGCGTGATTTTCTTCAAATAAGCGTGCTATGCTCAGATTCACTTGTCGAGCAGACGGGTACGACGGACGAAATCTGCCGGTCCGTGGCCGCAGTGAGCGTACTAAGTCAAGAGAGACGCGTGATTTTCTTGAAATAACCGTGCTATGCTCAGATTCACTTCTCGAGCAGGCGGGTACGACAGACGAAATCTTCCGCTCCGTGGCCGCAGCGAGCGTACTGAGTCAAGAGAGACGCGTGATTTTCTTGAAAGAACCGTGCTATGCTCAGATTCACTTCTCGAGCAGGCGGGTACGACAGACGAAATCTTCCGCTCCGTGGCCGCAGCGAGCGTACCGAGTCAAGAGAGACGCGTGATTTTCTTGAAATAACCGTGCTATGCTCAGATTCACTTCTCGAGCAGGCGGGTACGACAGACGAAATCTTCCGCTACGTGGCCGCCGCGAGCGTACTGAGTCAAGAGAGACGCGTGATTTTCTTGAAATAACCGTGCTATGCTCAGATTCACTTCTCGATCAGGCGGGTACGACAGAAGAAATCTTCCGCTCCGTGGCCGTAGCGAGCGTACTGAGTCAAGAGAGACGCGTGATTTTCTTGAAATAACCGTGCTATGCTCAGATTCACTTCTCGAGCAGGCGGGTATGACAGACGAAATCTTCCGCTCCGTGGCCGCAGCGAGCGTACTGAGTCACGAGAGACGCGTGATTTTCTTCAAATAAGCGTGCTATGCTGAGATTCACTTGTCGAGCAGACGGGTACGACGGACGAAATCTGCCGGTCCGTGGCCGCAGTGAGCGTACTAAGTCAAGAGAGACGCGTGATTTTCTTGAAATAACCGTGCTATGCTCAGATTCACTTCTCGAGCAGGCGGGTACGACAGACGAAATCTTCCGCTCCGTGGCCGCAGCGAGCGTACTGAGTCAAGAGAGACGCGTGATTTTCTTGAAATAAGCGAGCTATGTTCAGATTCACTTGTCGAGCAGACGGTTACGACAGACGAAATCTTCCGCTCCGTGGCCGCAGCGAGCGTACTAAGTCGAGAGAGACGCGTGATTTTCTTGAAATAACCGTGCTATGCACGGATTCACTTCTCGAGCAGGCGGGTACGACAGACGAAATCTTCCGCTCCGTGGCCGCAGCGAGCGTACTGAGTCAAGAGAGACGCGTGATTTTCTTGAAATAACCGTGCTATGCTCAGATTCACTTCTCGAGCAGGCGGGTACGACAGACGAAATCTTCCGCTCCGTGGCCGCAGCGAGCGTACTAAGTCAAGAGAGACACGTGATTTTCTTTAAATAACCGTGCTATTCTCAGATTTACTTCTCGATCAGGCGGGTACGACAGAAGAAATCTTCCGCTCCGTGGCCGTAGCGAGCGTACTGAGTCAAGAGAGACGCGTTATTTTCTTGAAATAACCGTGCTATGCTCAGATTCACTTCTCGAGCAGGCGGGTACGACAGACGAAATCTTCCGCTCCGTGGCCGCAGCGAGCGTACTGAGTCAAGAGAGACGCGTGATTTTCTTGAAATAAGCGTGCTATGCTCAGATTCACTTGTCGAGCAGACGGGTACGACGGACGAAATCTGCCGGTCCGTGGCCGCAGTGAGCGTACTAAGTCAAGAGAGACGCGTGATTTTCTTGAAATAACCGTGCTATGCTCAGATTCACTTCTCGAGCAGGCGGGTACGACAGACGAAATCTTCCGCTCCGTGGCCGCAGCGAGCGTACTGAGTCAAGAGAGACGCGTGATTTTCTTGAAAGAACCGTGCTATGCTCAGATTCACTTCTCGAGCAGGCGGGTACGACAGACGAAATCTTCCGCTCCGTGGCCGCAGCGAGCGTACCGAGTCAAGAGAGACGCGTGATTTTCTTGAAATAACCGTGCTATGCTCAGATTCACTTCTCGAGCAGGCGGGTACGACAGACGAAATCTTCCGCTACGTGGCCGCAGCGAGCGTACTGAGTCAAGAGAGACGCGTGATTTTCTTGAAATAAGCGTGCTATGCTCAGATTCACTTGTCGAGCAGACGGGTACGACGGACGAAATCTGCCGGTCCGTGGCCGCAGTGAGCGTACTAAGTCAAGAGAGACGCGTGATTTTCTTGAAATAACCGTGCTATGCTCAGATTCACTTCTCGAGCAGGCGGGTACGACAGACGAAATCTTCCGCTCCGTGGCCGCAGCGAGCGTACTGAGTCAAGAGAGACGCGTGATTTTCTTGAAATAACCGTGCTATGCTCAGATTCACTTCTCGAGCAAGCGGGTACGACAGACGAAATCTTCCGCTCCGTGGCCGCAGCGAGCGTACCGAGTCAAGAGAGACGCGGGATTTTCTTGAAATAACCGTGCTATGCTCAGATTCACTTCTCGAGCAGGCGGGTACGACAGACGAAATCTTCCCCTCCGTGGCCGCAGCGAGCGTACTGAGTCAAGAGAGACGCGTGATTTTCTTGAAATAAGCGAGCTATGTTCAGATTCACTTGTCGAACAGACGGGTACGACAGACGAAATCTTCCGCTCCGTGGCCGCAGCGAGCGTACTAAGTCAATAGAGACACGTGATTTTCTTGAAATAACCGTGCTATGCTCAGATTCACTTCTCGATCAGGCGGGTACGACAGAAGAAATCTTCCGCTCCGTGGCCGTAGCGAGCGTACTAAGTCGAGAGAGACGCGTGATTTTCTTGAAATAACCGTGCTATGCTCAGATTCACTTCTCGAGCAGGCGGGTACGACAGACGAAATCTTCCGCTCCGTGGCCGCAGCGAGCGTACTGAGTCAAGAGAGACGCGTGATTTTCTTGAAATAAGCGAGCTATGTTCAGATTCACTTGTCGAGCAGACGGTTACGACAGACGAAATCTTCCGCTCCGTGGCCGCAGCGAGCGTACTAAGTCGAGAGAGACGCGTTAGTTTCTTGAAATAAGCGTGCTATGCTCAGATCCACTTGTCGAGCAGACGGGTACGACAGACGAAATCTGCCGCTCCGTGGCCGACGCGAGCATACTGAGTCAAGAGAGACGCGTGATTTTCTTGAAATAACCGTGCTATGCTCAGATTCACTTCTCGAACAGGCGGGTACGACAGACGAAATCTTCCGCTCCGTGGCCGACGCGAGCGTACTGAGTCAAGAGAGACGCGTGATTTTCTTGAAATAACCATGCTATGCACGGATTCACTTCTCGAGCAGGCGGGTACGACGGACGAAATCTGCCGATCCGTGGCCGCAGTGAGCGTACTAAGTCAAGAGAGACGCGTGATTTTCTTGAAATAACCGTGCTATGCTCAGATTCACTTCTCGAGCAGGCGGGTACGACAGACGAAATATTCCGCTCCGTGGCCGCAGCGAGCGTACTGAGTCAAGAGAGACGCGTGATTTTCTTCAAATAAGCGTGCTATGCTCAGATTCACTTGTCGAGCAGACGGGTACGACGGACGAAATCTGCCGGTCCGTGGCCGCAGTGAGCGTACTAAGTCAAGAGAGACGCGTGATTTTCTTGAAATAACCGTGCTATGCTCAGATTCACTTCTCGAGCAGGCGGGTACGACAGACGAAATCTTCCGCTCCGTGGCCGCAGCGAGCGTACTGAGTCAAGAGAGACGCGTGATTTTCTTGAAAGAACCGTGCTATGCTCAGATTCACTTCTCGAGCAGGCGGGTACGACAGACGAAATCTTCCGCTCCGTGGCCGCAGCGAGCGTACCGAGTCAAGAGAGACGCGTGATTTTCTTGAAATAACCGTGCTATGCTCAGATTCACTTCTCGAGCAGGCGGGTACGACAGACGAAATCTTCCGCTACGTGGCCGCCGCGAGCGTACTGAGTCAAGAGAGACGCGTGATTTTCTTGAAATAACCGTGCTATGCTCAGATTCACTTCTCGATCAGGCGGGTACGACAGAAGAAATCTTCCGCTCCGTGGCCGTAGCGAGCGTACTGAGTCAAGAGAGACGCGTGATTTTCTTGAAATAACCGTGCTATGCTCAGATTCACTTCTCGAGCAGGCGGGTATGACAGACGAAATCTTCCGCTCCGTGGCCGCAGCGAGCGTACTGAGTCACGAGAGACGCGTGATTTTCTTCAAATAAGCGTGCTATGCTGAGATTCACTTGTCGAGCAGACGGGTACGACGGACGAAATCTGCCGGTCCGTGGCCGCAGTGAGCGTACTAAGTCAAGAGAGACGCGTGATTTTCTTGAAATAACCGTGCTATGCTCAGATTCACTTCTCGAGCAGGCGGGTACGACAGACGAAATCTTCCGCTCCGTGGCCGCAGCGAGCGTACTGAGTCAAGAGAGACGCGTGATTTTCTTGAAATAAGCGAGCTATGTTCAGATTCACTTGTCGAGCAGACGGTTACGACAGACGAAATCTTCCGCTCCGTGGCCGCAGCGAGCGTACTAAGTCGAGAGAGACGCGTGATTTTCTTGAAATAACCGTGCTATGCACGGATTCACTTCTCGAGCAGGCGGGTACGACAGACGAAATCTTCCGCTCCGTGGCCGCAGCGAGCGTACTGAGTCAAGAGAGACGCGTGATTTTCTTGAAATAACCGTGCTATGCTCAGATTCACTTCTCGAGCAGGCGGGTACGACAGACGAAATCTTCCGCTCCGTGGCCGCAGCGAGCGTACTAAGTCAAGAGAGACACGTGATTTTCTTTAAATAACCGTGCTATTCTCAGATTTACTTCTCGATCAGGCGGGTACGACAGAAGAAATCTTCCGCTCCGTGGCCGTAGCGAGCGTACTGAGTCAAGAGAGACGCGTTATTTTCTTGAAATAACCGTGCTATGCTCAGATTCACTTCTCGAGCAGGCGGGTACGACAGACGAAATCTTCCGCTCCGTGGCCGCAGCGAGCGTACTGAGTCAAGAGAGACGCGTGATTTTCTTGAAATAAGCGTGCTATGCTCAGATCCACTTGTCGAGCAGACGGGTACGACAGACGAAATCTGCCGCTCCATGGCCGCAGTGAGCGTACTAGGTCAAGAGAGACGCGTGATTTTCTTGAAATAAGCGTGCTATGCTCAGATCCACTTGTCGAGCAGACGGGCACGACAGACGAAATCTGCCGCTCCGTGGCCGCAGTGAGCGTACTAGGTCAAGAGAGACGCGTGATTTTCTTGAAAAAACCTTGCTATGCTAAGATTCACTTGTCGAGCCGACGGGTACGACAGGCGAAATCTTCCGCTCCGTTGCCGCAGCGACCGTACTGAGTCAGGAGAGACGCGTGATTTTCTTGAAATAAGCGTGCTATGCTCAGATTCACTTGTCGAGCAGACGGGTACGACGGACGAAATCTGCCGATCCGTGACCGCAGTGACCGTACTAAGTCAAGAGAGATTTTCTTGAAATAAGCGAGCTATGTTCAGATTCACTTGTCGAGCAGACGGTTACGACAGACGAAATCTTCCGCTCCGTGGCCGCAGCGAGCGTACTAAGTCGACAGAGACGCGTGAGTTTCTTGAAATAAGCGTGCTATGCTCAGATCCACTTGTCGAGCAGACGGGTACGACAGACGAAATCTGCCGCTCCGTGGCCGACGCGAGCGTACTGAGTCAAGAGAGACGCGTGATTTTCTTGAAATAACCGTGCTATGCTCAGATTCACTTCTCGAGCAGGCGGGTACGACAGACGAAATCTTCCGCTCCGTGGCCGCAGCGAGCGTACTAAGTCAAGAGAGACACGTGATTTTCTTGAAATAACCGTGCTATTCTCAGATTCACTTCTCGATCAGGCGGGTACGACAGAAGAAATCTTCCGCTCCGTGGCCGTAGCGAGCGTACTGAGTCAAGAGAGACGCGTTATTTTCTTGAAATAACCGTGCTATGCTCAGATTCACTTCTCGAGCAGGCGGGTACGACAGACGAAATCTTCCGCTCCGTGGCCGCAGCGAGCGTACTAAGTCGAGAGAGACGCGTGAGTTTCTTGAAATAAGCGTGCTATGCTCAGATCCACTTGTCGAGCAGACGGGTACGACAGACGAAATCTGCCGCTCCGTGGCCACAGTGAGCGTACTAGGTCAAGAGAGACGCGTGATTTTCTTGAAAAAACCTTGCTATGCTCAGATTCACTTATCGAGCAGGCGGGTACGACAGACGAAATCTTCCGCTCCGTGGCCGCAGCGAGCGTACTGAGTCAAGAGAGACGCGTGATTTTCTTGAAATAAGCGTGCTATTCTCAGATTCACTTGTCGAGCAGACGGGTACGACAGACGAAATCTTCCGCTCCGTTGCCGCAGCGAGCGTACTAAGTCGAGAGAGACGCGTGATTTTCTTGAAATAAGCGTGCTATGATCAGATTCACTTCTCGAGCAGATGGGTACGACAGACGAAATCTTCCGCTCCGTTGCCGCAGCGAGCATACTGAGTCAAGAGAGACGCGTGATGTTCTTCAAATAAGCGTGCTATGCTCAGATTCACTTGTCGAGCAGACGGGTACGACAGACGAAATCTTCCGCTCCGTTGCCGCAGCGAGCGTACTGAGTCAAGAGAGACGCGTGATTTTCTTGAAATAAGCGTGCTATGCTCAGGTTCACTTGTCGAGCAGACGGGTACGACGGACGAAATCTGCCGATCCGTGGCTGCAGTGAGCGTACTAAGTCAAGAGAGACGCGTGATTTTCTTGAAATAACCGTGCTATGCTCAGATTCACTTCTCGAGCAGGCGGGTACGACAGACGAAATATTCCGCCCCGTGGCCGCAGCGAGCGTACTGAGTCAAGAGAGACGCGTGATTTTCTTCAAATAAGCGTGCTATGCTCAGATTCACTTGTCGAGCAGACGGGTACGACGGACGAAATCTGCCGGTCCGTGGCCGCAGTGAGCGTACTAAGTCAAGAGAGACGCGTGATTTTCTTGAAATAACCGTGCTATGCTCAGATTCACTTCTCGAGCAGGCGGGTACGACAGACGAAATCTTCCGCTCCGTGGCCGCAGCGAGCGTACTGAGTCAAGAGAGACGCGTGATTTTCTTGAAAGAACCGTGCTATGCTCAGATTCACTTCTCGAGCAGGCGGGTACGACAGACGAAATCTTCCGCTCCGTGGCCGCAGCGAGCGTACCGAGTCAAGAGAGACGCGTGATTTTCTTGAAATAACCGTGCTATGCTCAGATTCACTTCTCGAGCAGGCGGGTACGACAGACGAAATCTTCCGCTACGTGGCCGCAGCGAGCGTACTGAGTCAAGAGAGACGCGTGATTTTCTTGAAATAAGCGTGCTATGCTCAGATTCACTTCTCGAGCAGACGGGTACGACGGACGAAATCTGCCGGTCCGTGGCCGCAGTGAGCGTACTAAGTCAAGAGAGACGCGTGATTTTCTTGAAATAACCGTGCTATGCTCAGATTCACTTCTCGAGCAGGCGGGTACGACAGACGAAATCTTCCGCTCCGTGGCCGCAGCGAGCGTACTGAGTCAAGAGAGACGCGTGATTTTCTTGAAATAACCGTGCTATGCTCAGATTCACTTCTCGAGCAAGCGGGTACGACAGACGAAATCTTCCGCTCCGTGGCCGCAGCGAGCGTACCGAGTCAAGAGAGACGCGGGATTTTCTTGAAATAACCGTGCTATGCTCAGATTCACTTCTCGAGCAGGCGGGTACGACAGACGAAATCTTCCCCTCCGTGGCCGCAGCGAGCGTACTGAGTCAAGAGAGACGCGTGATTTTCTTGAAATAAGCGAGCTATGTTCAGATTCACTTGTCGAACAGACGGGTACGACAGACGAAATCTTCCGCTCCGTGGCCGCAGCGAGCGTACTAAGTCAATAGAGACACGTGATTTTCTTGAAATAACCGTGCTATGCTCAGATTCACTTCTCGATCAGGCGGGTACGACAGAAGAAATCTTCCGCTCCGTGGCCGTAGCGAGCGTACTAAGTCGAGAGAGACGCGTGATTTTCTTGAAATAACCGTGCTATGCTCAGATTCACTTCTCGAGCAGGCGGGTACGACAGACGAAATCTTCCGCTCCGTGGCCGCAGCGAGCGTACTGAGTCAAGAGAGACGCGTGATTTTCTTGAAATAAGCGAGCTATGTTCAGATTCACTTGTCGAGCAGACGGTTACGACAGACGAAATCTTCCGCTCCGTGGCCGCAGCGAGCGTACTAAGTCGAGAGAGACGCGTTAGTTTCTTGAAATAAGCGTGCTATGCTCAGATCCACTTGTCGA
The DNA here is from genome assembly GCF_055824585.1 of Amblyomma mixtum. Lineage (NCBI taxonomy): Eukaryota > Metazoa > Arthropoda > Arachnida > Ixodida > Ixodidae > Amblyomma > Amblyomma mixtum. The sequence continues at coordinate 119,890,404 of NC_143021.1, forward strand.
GCAGACGGGTACGACAGACGAAATCTGCCGCTCCGTGGCCGACGCGAGCATACTGAGTCAAGAGAGACGCGTGATTTTCTTGAAATAACCGTGCTATGCTCAGATTCACTTCTCGAACAGGCGGGTACGACAGACGAAATCTTCCGCTCCGTGGCCGACGCGAGCGTACTGAGTCAAGAGAGACGCGTGATTTTCTTGAAATAACCATGCTATGCACGGATTCACTTCTCGAGCAGGCGGGTACGACGGACGAAATCTGCCGATCCGTGGCCGCAGTGAGCGTACTAAGTCAAGAGAGACGCGTGATTTTCTTGAAATAACCGTGCTATGCTCAGATTCACTTCTCGAGCAGGCGGGTACGACAGACGAAATATTCCGCTCCGTGGCCGCAGCGAGCGTACTGAGTCAAGAGAGACGCGTGATTTTCTTCAAATAAGCGTGCTATGCTCAGATTCACTTGTCGAGCAGACGGGTACGACGGACGAAATCTGCCGGTCCGTGGCCGCAGTGAGCGTACTAAGTCAAGAGAGACGCGTGATTTTCTTGAAATAACCGTGCTATGCTCAGATTCACTTCTCGAGCAGGCGGGTACGACAGACGAAATCTTCCGCTCCGTGGCCGCAGCGAGCGTACTGAGTCAAGAGAGACGCGTGATTTTCTTGAAAGAACCGTGCTATGCTCAGATTCACTTCTCGAGCAGGCGGGTACGACAGACGAAATCTTCCGCTCCGTGGCCGCAGCGAGCGTACCGAGTCAAGAGAGACGCGTGATTTTCTTGAAATAACCGTGCTATGCTCAGATTCACTTCTCGAGCAGGCGGGTACGACAGACGAAATCTTCCGCTACGTGGCCGCCGCGAGCGTACTGAGTCAAGAGAGACGCGTGATTTTCTTGAAATAACCGTGCTATGCTCAGATTCACTTCTCGATCAGGCGGGTACGACAGAAGAAATCTTCCGCTCCGTGGCCGTAGCGAGCGTACTGAGTCAAGAGAGACGCGTGATTTTCTTGAAATAACCGTGCTATGCTCAGATTCACTTCTCGAGCAGGCGGGTATGACAGACGAAATCTTCCGCTCCGTGGCCGCAGCGAGCGTACTGAGTCACGAGAGACGCGTGATTTTCTTCAAATAAGCGTGCTATGCTGAGATTCACTTGTCGAGCAGACGGGTACGACGGACGAAATCTGCCGGTCCGTGGCCGCAGTGAGCGTACTAAGTCAAGAGAGACGCGTGATTTTCTTGAAATAACCGTGCTATGCTCAGATTCACTTCTCGAGCAGGCGGGTACGACAGACGAAATCTTCCGCTCCGTGGCCGCAGCGAGCGTACTGAGTCAAGAGAGACGCGTGATTTTCTTGAAATAAGCGAGCTATGTTCAGATTCACTTGTCGAGCAGACGGTTACGACAGACGAAATCTTCCGCTCCGTGGCCGCAGCGAGCGTACTAAGTCGAGAGAGACGCGTGATTTTCTTGAAATAACCGTGCTATGCACGGATTCACTTCTCGAGCAGGCGGGTACGACAGACGAAATCTTCCGCTCCGTGGCCGCAGCGAGCGTACTGAGTCAAGAGAGACGCGTGATTTTCTTGAAATAACCGTGCTATGCTCAGATTCACTTCTCGAGCAGGCGGGTACGACAGACGAAATCTTCCGCTCCGTGGCCGCAGCGAGCGTACTAAGTCAAGAGAGACACGTGATTTTCTTTAAATAACCGTGCTATTCTCAGATTTACTTCTCGATCAGGCGGGTACGACAGAAGAAATCTTCCGCTCCGTGGCCGTAGCGAGCGTACTGAGTCAAGAGAGACGCGTTATTTTCTTGAAATAACCGTGCTATGCTCAGATTCACTTCTCGAGCAGGCGGGTACGACAGACGAAATCTTCCGCTCCGTGGCCGCAGCGAGCGTACTGAGTCAAGAGAGACGCGTGATTTTCTTGAAATAAGCGTGCTATGCTCAGATCCACTTGTCGAGCAGACGGGTACGACAGACGAAATCTGCCGCTCCATGGCCGCAGTGAGCGTACTAGGTCAAGAGAGACGCGTGATTTTCTTGAAATAAGCGTGCTATGCTCAGATCCACTTGTCGAGCAGACGGGCACGACAGACGAAATCTGCCGCTCCGTGGCCGCAGTGAGCGTACTAGGTCAAGAGAGACGCGTGATTTTCTTGAAAAAACCTTGCTATGCTAAGATTCACTTGTCGAGCCGACGGGTACGACAGGCGAAATCTTCCGCTCCGTTGCCGCAGCGACCGTACTGAGTCAGGAGACACGCGTGATTTTCTTGAAATAAGCGTGCTATGCTCAGATTCACTTGTCGAGCAGACGGGTACGACGGACGAAATCTGCCGATCCGTGACCGCAGTGACCGTACTAAGTCAAGAGAGATTTTCTTGAAATAAGCGAGCTATGTTCAGATTCACTTGTCGAGCAGACGGTTACGACAGACGAAATCTTCCGCTCCGTGGCCGCAGCGAGCGTACTAAGTCGACAGAGACGCGTGAGTTTCTTGAAATAAGCGTGCTATGCTCAGATCCACTTGTCGAGCAGACGGGTACGACAGACGAAATCTGCCGCTCCGTGGCCGACGCGAGCGTACTGAGTCAAGAGAGACGCGTGATTTTCTTGAAATAACCGTGCTATGCTCAGATTCACTTCTCGAGCAGGCGGGTACGACAGACGAAATCTTCCGCTCCGTGGCCGCAGCGAGCGTACTAAGTCAAGAGAGACACGTGATTTTCTTGAAATAACCGTGCTATTCTCAGATTCACTTCTCGATCAGGCGGGTACGACAGAAGAAATCTTCCGCTCCGTGGCCGTAGCGAGCGTACTGAGTCAAGAGAGACGCGTTATTTTCTTGAAATAACCGTGCTATGCTCAGATTCACTTCTCGAGCAGGCGGGTACGACAGACGAAATCTTCCGCTCCGTGGCAGCAGCGAGCGTACTGAGTCAAGAGAGACGCGTGATTTTCTTGAAATAAGCGTGCTATGCTCAGATCCACTTGTCGAGCAGACGGGTACGACAGACGAAATCTGCCGCTCCATGGCCGCAGTGAGCGTACTAGTTCAAGAGAGACGCGTGATTTTCTTGAAATAAGCGTGCTATGCTCAGATCCACTTGTCGAGCAGACGGGCACGACAGACGAAATCTGCCGCTCCGTGGCCGCAGTGAGCGTACTAGGTCAAGAGAGACGCGTGATTTTCTTGAAAAAACCTTGCTATGCTAAGATTCACTTGTCGAGCCGACGGGTACGACAGACGAAATCTTCCGCTCCGTTGCCGCAGCGACCGTACTGAGTCAGGAGAGACGCGTGATTTTCTTGAAATAAGCGTGCTATGCTCAGATTCACTTGTCGAGCAGACGGGTACGACGGACGAAATCTGCCGATCCGTGACCGCAGTGACCGTACTAAGTCAAGAGAGATTTTCTTGAAATAAGCGAGCTATGTTCAGATTCACTTGTCGAGCAGACGGTTACGACAGACGAAATCTTCCGCTCCGTGGCCGCAGCGAGCGTACTAAGTCGACAGAGACGCGTGAGTTTCTTGAAATAAGCGTGCTATGCTCAGATCCACTTGTCGAGCAGACAGGTACGACAGACGAAATCTGCCGCTCCGTGGCCGACGCGAGCGTACTGAGTCAAGAGAGACGCGTGATTTTCTTGAAATGACCGTGCTATGCACGGATTCACTTCTCGAACAGGCGGGTACGACAGACGAAATCTTCCGCTCCGTGGCCGACGCGAGCGTACTGAGTCAAGAGAGACGCGTGATTTTCTTGAAATAACCGTGCTATGCTCAGATTCATTTCTCGAGCAGGCGGGTACGACAGACGAAATCTTCCGCTCCGTGGCCGCAGCGAGCGTACTGAGTCAAGAGAGACGCGTGATTTTCTTGAAATAAGCGAGCTATGTTCAGATTCACTTGTCGAGCAGACGGTTACGACAGACGAAATCTTCCGCTCCGTGGCCGCAGCGAGCGTACTAAGTCGAGAGAGACGCGTTAGTTTCTTGAAATAAGCGTGCTATGCTCAGATCCACTTGTCGAGCAGACGGGTACGACAGACGAAATCTGCCGCTCCGTGGCCGACGCGAGCATACTGAGTCAAGAGAGACGCGTGATTTTCTTGAAATAACCGTGCTATGCTCAGATTCACTTCTCGAACAGGCGGGTACGACAGACGAAATCTTCCGCTCCGTGGCCGACGCGAGCGTACTGAGTCAAGAGAGACGCGTGATTTTCTTGAAATAACCATGCTATGCACGGATTCACTTCTCGAGCAGGCGGGTACGACAGACGAAATCTTCCGCTCCGTGGCCGCAGCGAGCGTACTGAGTCAAGAGAGACGCGTCATTTTCTTGAAATAACCGTGCTATGCTCAGATTCACTTCTCGAGCAGGCGGGTACGACAGACGAAATCTTCCGCTCCGTGGCCGCAGCGAGCGTACTAAGTCAAGAGAGACACGTGATTTTCTTGAAATAACCCTGCTATGCTCAGATTCACTTCTCGATCAGGCGGGTACGACAGAAGAAATCTTCCGCTCCGTGGCCGTAGCGAGCGTACTGAGTCAAGAGAGACAAGTGATTTTCTTGAAATAACCGTGCTATGCTCAGATTCACTTCTCGAGCAGGCGGGTACGACAGACGAAATCTTCCGCTCCGTGGCTGCAGCGAGCGTACTGAGTCAAGAGAGACGCGTGATTTTCTTGAAATAAGCGAGCTATGTTCAGATTCACTTGTCGAGCAGACGGTTACGACAGACGAAATCTTCCGCTCCGTGGCCGCAGCGAGCGTACTAAGTCGAGAGAGACGCGTGAGTTTCTTGAAATAAGCGTGCTATGCTCAGATCCACTTGTCGAGCAGACGGGTACGACAGACGAAATCTGCCGCTCCGTGGCCGCAGTGAGCGTACTAGGTCAAGAGAGACGCGTGATTTTCTTGGAAAAACCTTGCTATGCTCAGATTCACTTATCGAGCAGGCGGGTACGACAGACGAAATCTTCCGCTCCGTGGCCGCAGCGAGCGTACTGAGTCAAGAGAGACGCGTGATTTTCTTGAAATAAGCGTGCTATGCTCAGATTCACTTGTCGAGCAGACGGGTACGACAGACGAAATCTTCCGCTCCGTTGCCGCAGCGAGCGTACTAAGTCGAGAGAGACGCGTGATTTTCTTGAAATAAGCGTGCTATGATCAGATTCACTTCTCGAGCAGATGGGTACGACAGACGAAATCTTCCGCTCCGTTGCCGCAGCGAGCATACTGAGTCAAGAGAGACGCGTGATGCTCTTCAAATAAGCGTGCTATGCTCAGATTCACTTGTCGAGCAGACGGGTACGACAGACGAAATCTTCCGCTCCGTTGCCGCAGCGAGCGTACTGAGTCAAGAGAGACGCGTGATTTTCTTGAAATAAGCGTGCTATGCTCAGGTTCACTTGTCGAGCAGACGGGTACGACGGACGAAATCTGCCGATCCGTGGCCGCAGTGAGCGTACTAAGTCAAGAGAGACGCGTGATTTTCTTGAAATAACCGTGCTATGCTCAGATTCACTTCTCGAGCAGGCGGGTACGACAGACGAAATATTCCGCTCCGTGGCCGCAGTGAGCGTACTAAGTCAAGAGAGACGCGTGATTTTCTTGAAATAACCGTGCTATGCTCAGATTCACTTCTCGAGCAGGCGGGTACGACAGACGAAATCTTCCGCTCCGTGGCCGCAGCGAGCGTACTGAGTCAAGAGAGACGCGTGATTTTCTTGAAAGAACCGTGCTATGCTCAGATTCACTTCTCGAGCAGGCGGGTACGACAGACGAAATCTTCCGCTCCGTGGCCGCAGCGAGCGTACCGAGTCAAGAGAGACGCGTGATTTTCTTGAAATAACCGTGCTATGCTCAGATTCAATTCTCGAGCAGGCGGGTACGACAGACGAAATCTTCCGCTACGTGGCCGCAGCGAGCGTACTGAGTCAAGAGAGACGCGTGATTTTCTTGAAATAAGCGTGCTATGCTCAGATTCACTTGTCGAGCAGACGGGTACGACGGACGAAATCTGCCGGTCCGTGGCCGCAGTGAGCGTACTAAGTCAAGAGAGACGCGTGATTTTCTTGAAATAACCGTGCTATGCTCAGATTCACTTCTCGAGCAAGCGGGTACGACAGACGAAGTCTTCCGCTCCGTGGCCGCAGCGAGCGTACCGAGTCAAGAGAGACGCGGGATTTTCTTGAAATAACCGTGCTATGCTCAGATTCACTTCTCGAGCAGGCGGGTACGACAGACGAAATCTTCCCCTCCGTGGCCGCAGCGAGCGTACTGAGTCAAGAGAGACGCGTGATTTTCTTGAAATAACCGTGCTATGCTCAGATTCACTTCTCGAGCAGACGAGTACGACAGACGAAATCTTCCGCTCCGTGGCCGCAGCGAGCGTACTGAGTCAAGAGAGACGCGTGATTTTCTTGAAATAACCGTGCTATGCTCAGATTCACTTCTCGAGCAGGCGGGTACGACAGACGAAATCTTCCGCTCCGTGGCCGCAGCGAGCGTACTAAGTCAATAGAGACACGTGATTTTCTTGAAATAACCGTGCTATGCTCAGATTCACTTCTCGATCAGGCGGGTACGACAGAAGAAATCTTCCGCTCCGTGGCCGTAGCGAGCGTACTGAGTCAAGAGAGACGCGTGATTTTCTTGAAATAACCGTGCTATGCTCAGATTCACTTCTCGAGCAGGCGGGTACGACAGACGAAATCTTCCGCTCCGTGGCCGCAGCGAGCGTACTGAGTCAAGAGAGATTTTCTTGAAATAAGCGAGCTATGTTCAGATTCACTTGTCGAACAGACGGTTACGACAGACGAAATCTTCCGCTCCGTGGCCGCAGCGAGCGTACTAAGTCGAGAGAGACGCGTGAGTTTCTTGAAATAAGCGTGCTATGCTCAGATTCACTTGTCGAGCAGACGGGTACGACAGACGAAATCTGCCGCTCCGTGTCCGCAGTGAGCGTACTAGGTCAAGAGAGACGCGTGATTTTCTTGAAAAAACCTTGCTATGCTCAGATTCACTTATCGAGCAGGCGGGTACGACAGACGAAATCTTCCGCTCCGTGGCCGCAGCGAGCGTACTGAGTCAAGAGAGACAAGTGATGTTCTTGAAATAAGCGTGCTATGCTCAGATTCACTTGTCGAGCAGACGGGTACGACAGACGAAATCTTCCGCTCCGTGTCCGCAGCGAGCGTACTAAGTCAAGAGAGAGACGCGTGATTTTCTTGAAATAAGCGTGCTATGATCAGATTCACTTCTCGAGCAGATGGGTACGACAGACGAAATCTTCCGCTCCGTTGCCGCAGCGAGCATACTGAGTCAAGAGAGACGCGTGATGTTCTTCAAATAAGCGTGCTATGCTCAGATTCACTTGTCGAGCAGACGGGTACGACAGACGAAATCTTCCGCTCCGTTGCCGCAGCGAGCGTACTGAGTCAAGAGAGACGCGTGATTTTCTTGAAATAAGCGTGCTATGCTCAGGTTCACTTGTCGAGCAGACGGGTACGACGGACGAAATCTGCCGATCCGTGGCCGCAGTGAGCGTACTAAGTCAAGAGAGACGCGTGATTTTCTTGAAATAACCGTGCTATGCTCAGATTCACTTCTCGAGCAGGCGGGTATGACAGACGAAATCTTCCGCTCCGTGGCCGCAGCGAGCGTACTGAGTCACGAGAGACGCGTGATTTTCTTCAAATAAGCGTGCTATGCTGAGATTCACTTGTCGAGCAGACGGGTACGACGGACGAAATCTGCCGGTCCGTGGCCGCAGTGAGCGTACTAAGTCAAGAGAGACGCGTGATTTTCTTGAAATAACCGTGCTATGCTCAGATTCACTTCTCGAGCAGGCGGGTACGACAGACGAAATCTTCCGCTCCGTGGCCGCAGCGAGCGTACTGAGTCAAGAGAGACGCGTGATTTTCTTGAAATACGCGAGCTATGTTCAGATTCACTTGTCGAGCAGACGGTTACGACAGACGAAATCTTCCGCTCTGTGGCCGCAGCGAGCGTACTAAGTCGAGAGAGACGCGTGATTTTCTTGAAATAACCGTGCTATGCACGGATTCACTTCTCGAGCAGGCGGGTACGACAGACGAAATCTTCCGCTCCGTGGCCGCAGCGAGCGTACTGAGTCAAGAGAGACGCGTGATTTTCTTGAAATAACCGTGCTATGCTCAGATTCACTTCTCGAGCAGGCGGGTACGACAGACGAAATCTTCCGCTCCGTGGCCGCAGCGAGCGTACTAAGTCAAGAGAGACACGTGATTTTCTTGAAATAACCGTGCTATTCTCAGATTCACTTCTCGATCAGGCGGGTACGACAGAAGAAATCTTCCGCTCCGTGGCCGTAGCGAGCGTACTGAGTCAAGAGAGACGCGTTATTTTCTTGAAATAACCGTGCTATGCTCAGATTCACTTCTCGAGCAGGCGGGTACGACAGACGAAATCTTCCGCTCCGTGGCCGCAGCGAGCGTACTGAGTCAAGAGAGACGCGTGATTTTCTTGAAATAAGCGAGCTATGTTCAGATTCACTTGTCGAGCAGACGGTTACGACAGACGAAATCTTCCGCTCCGTGGCCGCAGCGAGCGTACTAAGTCGAGAGAGACGCGTGAGTTTCTTGAAATAAGCGTGCTATGCTCAGATCCACTTGTCGAGCAGACGGGTACGACAGACGAAATCTGCCGCTCCGTGGCCGCAGCGAGCGTACTGAGTCAAGAGAGACGCGTGATTTTCTTGAAATAAGCGAGCTATGTTCAGATTCACTTGTCGAACAGACGGTTACGACAGACGAAATCTTCCGCTCCGTGGCCGCAGCGAGCGTACTAAGTCGAGAGAGACGCGTGAGTTTCTTGAAATAAGCGTGCTATGCTCAGATTCACTTGTCGAGCAGACGGGTACGACAGACGAAATCTGCCGCTCCGTGGCCGCAGTGAGCGTACTAGGTCAAGAGAGACGCGTGATTTTCTTGAAAAAACCTTGCTATGCTCAGATTCACTTATCGAGCAGGCGGGTACGACAGACGAAATCTTCCGCTCCGTGGCCGCAGCGAGCGTACTGAGTCAAGAGAGACAAGTGATGTTCTTGAAATAAGCGTGCTATGCTCAGATTCACTTGTCGAGCAGACGGGTACGACAGACGAAATCTTCCGCTCCGTGTCCGCAGCGAGCGTACTAAGTCAATAGAGAGACGCGTGATTTTCTTGAAATAAGCGTGCTATGATCAGATTCACTTCTCGAGCAGATGGGTACGACAGACGAAATCTTCCGCTCCGTTGCCGCAGCGAGCATACTGAGTGAAGAGAGACGCGTGATGTTCTTCAAATAAGCGTGCTATGCTCAGATTCACTTGTCGAGCAGACGGGTACGACAGACGAAATCTTCCGCTCCGTTGCCGCAGCGAGCGTACTGAGTCAAGAGAGACGCGTGATTTTCTTGAAATAAGCGTGCTATGCTCAGGTTCACTTGTCGAGCAGACGGGCACGACGGACGAAATCTGCCGATCCGTGGCCGCAGTGAGCGTACTAAGTCAAGAGAGACGCGTGATTTTCTTGAAATAACCGTGCTATGCTCAGATTCACTTCTCGAGCAGGCGGGTATGACAGACGAAATCTTCCGCTCCGTGGCCGCAGCGAGCGTACTGAGTCACGAGAGACGCGTGATTTTCTTCAAATAAGCGTGCTATGCTGAGATTCACTTGTCGAGCAGACGGGTACGACGGACGAAATCTGCCGGTCCGTGGCCGCAGTGAGCGTACTAAGTCAAGAGAGACGCGTGATTTTCTTGAAATAACCGTGCTATGCTCAGATTCACTTCTCGAGCAGGCGGGTACGACAGACGAAATCTTCCGCTCCGTGGCCGCAGCGAGCGTACTGAGTCAAGAGAGACGCGTGATTTTCTTGAAATAAGCGAGCTATGTTCAGATTCACTGGTCGAGCAGACGGTTACGACAGACGAAATCTTCCGCTCTGTGGCCGCAGCGAGCGTACTAAGTCGAGAGAGACGCGTGATTTTCTTGAAATAACCGTGCTATGCACGGATTCACTTCTCGAGCAGGCGGGTACGACAGACGAAATCTTCCGCTCCGTGGCCGCAGCGAGCGTACTGAGTCAAGAGAGACGCGTGATTTTCTTGAAATAACCGTGCTATTCTCAGATTCACTTCTCGATCAGGCGGGTACGACAGAAGAAATCTTCCGCTCCGTGGCCGTAGCGAGCGTACTGAGTCAAGAGAGACGCGTTATTTTCTTGAAATAACCGTGCTATGCTCAGATTCACTTCTCGAGCAGGCGGGTACGACAGACGAAATCTTCCGCTCCGTGGCCGCAGCGAGCGTACTGAGTCAAGAGAGACGCGTGATTTTCTTGAAATAAGCGAGCTATGTTCAGATTCACTTGTCGAGCAGACGGTTACGACAGACGAAATCTTCCGCTCCGTGGCCGCAGCGAGCGTACTAAGTCGAGAGAGACGCGTGAGTTTCTTGAAATAAGCGTGCTATGCTCAGATCCACTTGTCGAGCAGACGGGTACGACAGACGAAATCTTCCGCTCCGTTGCCGCAGCGAGCGTACTGAGTCAGGAGAGACGCGTGATTTTCTTGAAATAAGCGTGCTATGCTCAGATTCACTTGTCGAGCAGACGGGTACGACGGACGAAATCTGCCGATCCGTGGCCGCAGTGACCGTACTAAGTCAAGAGAGATTTTCTTGAAATAAGCGAGCTATGTTCAGATTCACTTGTCGAGCAGACGGTTACGACAGACGAAATCTTCCGCTCCGTGGCCGCAGCGAGCGTACTAAGTCGACAGAGACGCGTGAGTTTCTTGAAATAAGCGTGCTATGCTCAGATCCACTTGTCGAGCAGACGGGTACGACAGACGAAATCTGCCGCTCCGTGGCCGACGCGAGCGTACTGAGTCAAGAGAGACGCGTGATTTTCTTGAAATGACCGTGCTATGCACGGATTCACTTCTCGAACAGGCGGGTACGACAGACGAAATCTTCCGCTCCGTGGCCGACGCGAGCGTACTGAGTCAAGAGAGACGCGTGATTTTCTTGAAATAACCGTGCTATGCTCAGATTCACTTCTCGAGCAGGCGGGTACGACAGACGAAATCTTCCGCTCCGTGGCCGCAGCGAGCGTACTGAGTCAAGAGAGACGCGTGATTTTCTTGAAATAAGCGAGCTATGTTCAGATTCACTTGTCGAGCAGACGGTTACGACAGACGAAATCTTCCGCTCCGTGGCCGCAGCGAGCGTACTAAGTCGAGAGAGACGCGTTAGTTTCTTGAAATAAGCGTGCTATGCTCAGATCCACTTGTCGAGCAGACGGGTACGACAGACGAAATCTGCCGCTCCGTGGCCGACGCGAGCGTACTGAGTCAAGAGAGACGCGTGATTTTCTTGAAATAACCGTGCTATGCTCAGATTCACTTCTCGAACAGGCGGGTACGACAGACGAAATCTTCCGCTCCGTGGCCGACGCGAGCGTACTGAGTCAAGAGAGACGCGTGATTTTCTTGAAATAACCATGCTATGCACGGATTCACTTCTCGAGCAGGCGGGTACGACAGACGAAATCTTCCGCTCCGTGGCCGCAGCGAGCGTACTGAGTCAAGAGAGACGCGTCATTTTCTTGAAATAACCGTGCTATGCTCAGATTCACTTCTCGAGCAGGCGGGTACGACAGACGAAATCTTCCGCTCCGTGGCCGCAGCGAGCGTACTAAGTCAAGAGAGACACGTGATTTTCTTGAAATAACCCTGCTATGCTCAGATTCACTTCTCGATCAGGCGGGTACGACAGAAGAAATCTTCCGCTCCGTGGCCGTAGCGAGCGTACTGAGTCAAGAGAGACGAGTGATTTTCTTGAAATAACCGTGCTATGCTCAGATTCACTTCTCGAGCAGGCGGGTACGACAGACGAAATCTTCCGCTCCGTGGCTGCAGCGAGCGTACTGAGTCAAGAGAGACGCGTGATTTTCTTGAAATAAGCGAGCTATGTTCAGATTCACTTGTCGAGCAGACGGTTACGACAGACGAAATCTTCCGCTCCGTGGCCGCAGCGAGCGTACTAAGTCGAGAGAGACGCGTGAGTTTCTTGAAATAAGCGTGCTATGCTCAGATCCACTTGTCGAGCAGACGGGTACGACAGACGAAATCTGCCGCTCCGTGGCCGCAGTGAGCGTACTAGGTCAAGAGAGACGCGTGATTTTCTTGAAAAAACCTTGCTATGCTCAGATTCACTTATCGAGCAGGCGGGTACGACAGACGAAATCTTCCGCTCCGTGGCCGCAGCGAGCGTACTGAGTCAAGAGAGACGCGTGATTTTCTTGAAATAAGCGTGCTATGCTCAGATTCACTTGTCGAGCAGACGGGTACGACAGACGAAATCTTCCGCTCCGTTGCCGCAGCGAGCGTACTAAGTCGAGAGAGACGCGTGATTTTCTTGAAATAAGCGTGCTATGATCAGATTCACTTCTCGAGCAGATGGGTACGACAGACGAAATCTTCCGCTCCGTTGCCGCAGCGAGCATACTGAGTCAAGAGAGACGCGTGATGTTCTTCAAATAAGCGTGCTATGCTCAGATTCACTTGTCGAGCAGACGGGTACGACAGACGAAATCTTCCGCTCCGTTGCCGCAGCGAGCGTACTGAGTCAAGAGAGACGCGTGATTTTCTTGAAATAAGCGTGCTATGCTCAGGTTCACTTGTCGAGCAGACGGGTACGACGGACGAAATCTGCCGATCCGTGGCCGCAGTGAGCGTACTAAGTCAAGAGAGACGCGTGATTTTCTTGAAATAACCGTGCTATGCTCAGATTCACTTCTCGAGCAGGCGGGTACGACAGACGAAATATTCCGCTCCGTGGCCGCAGCGAGCGTACTGAGTCAAGAGAGACGCGTGATTTTCTTCAAATAAGCGTGCTATGCTCAGATTCACTTGTCGAGCAGACGGGTACGACGGACGAAATCTGCCGGTCCGTGGCCGCAGTGAGCGTACTAAGTCAAGAGAGACGCGTGATTTTCTTGAAATAACCGTGCTATGCTCAGATTCACTTGTCGAGCAGACGGGTACGACGGACGAAATCTGCCGGTCCGTGGCCGCAGTGAGCGTACTAAGTCAAGAGAGACGCGTGATTTTCTTGAAATAACCGTGCTATGCTCAGATTCACTTGTCGAGCAGACGGGTACGACGGACGAAATCTGCCGGTCCGTGGCCGCAGTGAGCGTACTAAGTCAAGAGAGACGCGTGATTTTCTTGAAATAACCGTGCTATGCTCAGATTCACTTCTCGAGCAGGCGGGTACGACAGACGAAATCTTCCGCTCCGTGGCCGCAGCGAGCGTACGGAGTCAAGAGAGACGCGTGATTTTCTTGAAATAACCGTGCTATGCTCAGATTCACTTCTCGAGCAAGCGGGTACGACAGACGAAATCTTCCGCTCCGTGGCCGCAGCGAGCGTACCGAGTCAAGAGAGACGCGGGATTTTCCTGAAATAACCGTGCTATGCTCAGATTCACTTCTCGAGCAGGCGGGTACGACAGACGAAATCTTCCCCTCCGTGGCCGCAGCGAGCGTACTGAGTCAAGAGAGACGCGTGATTTTCTTGAAATAACCGTGCTATGCTCAGATTCACTTCTCGAGCAGACGGGTACGACGGACGAAATCTGCCGGTCCGTGGCCGCAGTGAGCGTACTAAGTCAAGAGAGACGCGTGATTTTCTTGAAATAACCGTGCTATGCTCAGATTCACTTGTCGAGCAGACGGGTACGACGGACGAAATCTGCCGGTCCGTGGCCGCAGTGAGCGTACTAAGTCAAGAGAGACGCGTGATTTTCTTGAAATAACCGTGCTATGCTCAGATTCACTTGTCGAGCAGACGGGTACGACGGACGAAATCTGCCGGTCCGTGGCCGCAGTGAGCGTACTAAGTCAAGAGAGACGCGTGATTTTCTTGAAATAACCGTGCTATGCTCAGATTCACTTCTCGAGCAGGCGGGTACGACAGACGAAATCTTCCGCTCCGTGGCCGCAGCGAGCGTACGGAGTCAAGAGAGACGCGTGATTTTCTTGAAATAACCGTGCTATGCTCAGATTCACTTCTCGAGCAAGCGGGTACGACAGACGAAATCTTCCGCTCCGTGGCCGCAGCGAGCGTACCGAGTCAAGAGAGACGCGGGATTTTCCTGAAATAACCGTGCTATGCTCAGATTCACTTCTCGAGCAGGCGGGTACGACAGACGAAATCTTCCCCTCCGTGGCCGCAGCGAGCGTACTGAGTCAAGAGAGACGCGTGATTTTCTTGAAATAACCGTGCTATGCTCAGATTCACTTCTCGAGCAGACGAGTACGACAGACGAAATCTTCCGCTCCGTGGCCGCAGCGAGCGTACTGAGTCAAGAGAGACGCGTGATTTTCTTGAAATAACCGTGCTATGCTCAGATTCACTTCTCGAGCAGGCGGGTACGACAGACGAAATCTTCCGCTCCGTGGCCGCAGCGAGCGTACTAAGTCAATAGAGACACGTGATTTTCTTGAAATAACCGTGCTATGCTCAGATTCACTTCTCGAGCAGGCGGGTACGACAGACGAAATCTTCCGCTCCGTGGCCGCAGCGAGCGTACTGAGTCAAGAGAGACGCGTGATTTTCTTGAAATAAGCGAGCTATGTTCAGATTCACTTGTCGAACAGACGGTTACGACAGACGAAATCTGCCGCTCCGTGGCCGCAGTGAGCGTACTAGGTCAAGAGAGACGCGTGATTTTCTTGAAAAAACCTTGCTATGCTCAGATTCACTTATCGAGCAGGCGGGTACGACAGACGAAATCTTCCGCTCCGTGGCCGCAGCGAGCGTACTGAGTCAAGAGAGACAAGTGATGTTCTTGAAATAAGCGTGCTATGCTCAGATTCACTTGTCGAGCAGACGGGTACAACAGACGAAATCTTCCGCTCCGTTGCCGCAGCGAGCGTACTAAGTCGAGAGAGACGCGTGATTTTCTTGAAATAAGCGTGCTATGATCAGATTCACTTCTCGAGCAGATGGGTACGACAGACGAAATCTTCTGCTCCGTTGCCGCAGCGAGCATACTGAGTCAAGAGAGACGCGTGATGTTCTTGAAATAAGCGTGCTATGCTCAGATTCACTTCTCGAGCAGACGGGTACGACAGACGAAATCTTCCGCTCCGTTGCCGCAGCGAGCGTACTGAGTCAAGAGAGACGCGTGATTTTCTTGAAATAAGCGTGCTATGCTCAAATTCACTTGTCGAGCAGACGGGTACGACGGATGAAATCTGCCGATCCGTGGCCGCAGTGAGCGTACTAAGTCAAGAGAGACGCGTGATTTTCTTGAAATAGCCGTGCTATGCTCAGATTCACTTCTCGAGCAGGCGGGTACGACTGACGAAATCTTCCACTCCGTGGCCGCAGCGAGCGTACTGAGTCAAGAGAGACGCGTGATTTTCTTGAAATAACCGTGCTATGCTGAGATTCACTTCTCGAGCAGGCGGGTACGACAGACGAAATCTTCCGCTCCGTGGCCGCAGCGAGCGTACCGAGTCAAGAGAGACGCGTGATTTTCTTGAAATAACCGTGCTATGCTCAGATTCACTTCTCGAGCAGGCGGGTACGACAGACGAAATCTTCCGCTCCGTGGCCGCAGCGAGCGTACTGAGTCGAGAGAGACGCGTGATTTTCTTGAAATAACCGTGCTATGCTCAGATTCACTTCTCGATCAGGCGGGTACGAGAGACGAAATCTTCCGCTCCGTGGTCGCAGCGAGCGTACTGAGTCGAGAGAGACGCGTGATTTTCTTGAAATAACCGTGCTATGCTCAGATTCACTTCTCGAGCAGGCGGGTACGACAGACGAAATCTTCCGCTCCGTGGCCGCAGCGAGCGTACCGAGTCAAGAGAGACGCGTGATTTTCTTGAAATAACCGTGCTATGCTCAGATTCACTTCTCGAGCAGGCGGGTACGACAGACGAAGTCTGCCGCTTCGTGGCCACAGCGAGCGTACAAAGTCGAGAGAGACGCGTGATTTTCTTGAAATAAGCGTCCTATGCTCAGATTCACTTCTCGAGCAGGCGGGTACGACACACGAAATCTGCCGCTCCGTGGCCGCATTTTATTTATTTATTTATTTATTTATAAATACTGCGGTCTTGAACTACAAGACCATCGCAGGTGGGTACATGATTTGTGTAATACCCAAGGACAATGAAAAGGAAATACAGCAGACAAGGCGTCACAGCAACGAAATTAGTACATCACACTGTACTGTATCAAATTCACAACCTCAGAATATATATACTGCAGTCATAGAGCCAAGCATATAATTCAGTAAATCTAAACAAATTACTCATCAACCGAACATTCAAAATTTCTTCACTTGTTGCAGCATCTCCTCAAAATGGGACAAATTATTCTCTTCGACTATATGACCAGCAAGGTTGTTCCATTCGGTAATGGTTCTCGGAAAATAGGAATATTTGTAGCAGAAAATAGGAAGTTTGTAGCATTGAGCGTACTGAGTCAAGACAGACGCGTGATTTTCTTGAAATAACCGTGCTATGCTCAGATTCACTTCTCGAGCAGGCGGGTACGACAGACGAAATCTTCCGCTCCGTGGCCGCAGCGAGCGTACTGAGTCAAGAGAGACGCGTGATTTTCTTGAAATAAGCGAGCTATGTTCAGATTCACTTGTCGAGCAGACGGTTACGACAGACGAAATCTTCCGCTCCGTGGCCGCAGCGAGCGTACTAAGTCGACAGAGACGCGTGAGTTTCTTGAAATAAGCGTGCTATGCTCAGATCCACTTGTCGAGCAGACGGGTACGACAGACGAAATCTGCCGCTCCGTGGCCGACGCGAGCGTACTGAGTCAAGAGAGACGCGTGATTTTCTTGAAATGACCGTGCTATGCACGGATTCACTTCTCGAACAGGCGGGTACGACAGACGAAATCTTCCGCTCCGTGGCCGACGCGAGCGTACTGAGTCAAGAGAGACGCGTGATTTTCTTGAAATAACCGTGCTATGCTCAGATTCACTTCTCGAGCAGGCGGGTACGACAGACGAAATCTTCCGCTCCGTGGCCGCAGCGAGCGTACTGAGTCAAGAGAGACACGTGATTTTCTTGAAATAAGCGAGCTATGTTCAGATTCACTTGTCGAGCAGACGGTTACGACAGACGAAATCTTCCGCTCCGTGGCCGCAGCGAGCGTACTAAGTCGAGAGAGACGCGTTAGTTTCTTGAAATAAGCGTGCTATGCTCAGATTCACTTGTCGAGCAGACGGGTACGACAGACGAAATCTGCCGCTCCGTGGCCGCAGTGAGCGTACTAGGTCAAGAGAGACGCGTGATTTTCTTGAAAAAACCTTGCTATGCTCAGATTCACTTATCGAGCAGGCGGGTACGACAGACGAAATCTTCCGCTCCGTGGCCGCAGCGAGCGTACTGAGTCAAGAGAGACAAGTGATGTTCTTGAAATAAGCGTGCTATGCTCAGATTCACTTGTCGAGCAGACGGGTACAACAGACGAAATCTTCCGCTCCGTTGCCGCAGCGAGCGTACTAAGTCGAGAGAGACGCGTGATTTTCTTGAAATAAGCGTGCTATGATCAGATTCACTTCTCGAGCAGATGGGTACGACAGACGAAATCTTCTGCTCCGTTGCCGCAGCGAGCATACTGAGTCAAGAGAGACGCGTGATGTTCTTGAAATAAGCGTGCTATGCTCAGATTCACTTCTCGAGCAGACGGGTACGACAGACGAAATCTTCCGCTCCGTTGCCGCAGCGAGCGTACTGAGTCAAGAGAGACGCGTGATTTTCTTGAAATAACCGTGCTATGCTCAGATTCACTTCTCGAGCAGGCGGGTACGACAGACGAAGTCTGCCGCTTCGTGGCCACAGCGAGCGTACAAAGTCGAGAGAGACGCGTGATTTTCTTGAAATAAGCGTCCTATGCTCAGATTCACTTCTCGAGCAGGCGGGTACGACACACGAAATCTGCCGCTCCGTGGCCGCATTGAGCGTACTGAGTCAAGACAGACGCGTGATTTTCTTGAAATAACCGTGCTATGCTCAGATTCACTTCTCGAGCAGGCGGGTACGACAGACGAAATCTTCCGCTCCGTGGCCGCAGCGAGCGTACTGAGTCAAGAGAGACGCGTGATTTTCTTGAAATAAGCGAGCTATGTTCAGATTCACTTGTCGAGCAGACGGTTACGACAGACGAAATCTTCCGCTCCGTGGCCGCAGCGAGCGTACTAAGTCGACAGAGACGCGTGAGTTTCTTGAAATAAGCGTGCTATGCTCAGATCCACTTGTCGAGCAGACGGGTACGACAGACGAAATCTGCCGCTCCGTAGCCGATGCGAGCGTACTGAGTCAAGAGAGACGCGTGATTTTCTTGAAATGACCGTGCTATGCACGGATTCACTTCTCGAACAGGCGGGTACGACAGACGAAATCTTCCGCTCCGTGGCCGACGCGAGCGTACTGAGTCAAGAGAGACGCGTGATTTTCTTGAAATAACCGTGCTATGCTGAGATGCACTTCTCGAGCAGGCGGGTACGACAGACGAAATCTTCCGCTCCGTGGCCGCAGCGAGCGTACTAATTCGAGAGAGACGCGTGAGTTTCTTGAAATAAGCGTGCTATGCTCAGATCCACTTGTCGAGCAGACGGGTACGACAGACGAAATCTGCCGCTCCGTGGCCGCAGTGAGCGTACTAGGTCAAGAGAGACGCGTGATTTTCTTGAAAAAACCTTGCTATGCTCAGATTCACATATCGAGCAGGCGGGTACGACAGACGAAATCTTCGGCTCCGTGGCCGCAGCGAGCGTACTGAGTCAAGAGAGACGCGTGATTTTCTTGAAATAACCGTGCTATGCTCAGATTCACTTCTCGATCAGGCGGGTACGACAGAAGAAATCTTCCGCTCCGGGGCCGCAGCGAGCGTACTGAGTCAAGAGAGACAAGTGATGTTCTTGAAATAAGCGTGCTATGCTCAGATTCACTTGTCGAGCAGACGGGTACGACAGACGAAATCTTCCGCTCCATTGCCGCAGCGAGCGTACTAAGTCGAGAGAGACCCGTGATTTTCTTGAAATAACCGTGCTATGCTCAGATTCACTTCTCGAGCAGGCGGGTACGACAGACGAAATCTTCCGCTACGTGGCCGCAGCGAGCGTACTGAGTCAAGAGAGACGCGTGATTTTCTTGAAATAAGCGTGCTATGCTCAGATTCACTTGTCGAGCAGACGGGTACGACGGACGAAATCTGCCGGTCCGTGGCCGCAGTGAGCGTACTAAGTCAAGAGAGACGCGTGATTTTCTTGAAATAACCGTGCTATGCTCAGATTCACTTCTCGAGCAGGCGGGTACGACAGACGAAATCTTCCGCTCCGTGGCCGCAGCGAGCGTACGGAGTCAAGAGAGACGCGTGATTTTCTTGAAATAACCGTGCAATGCTCAGATTCACTTCTCGAGCAAGCGGGTACGACAGACGAAATCTTCCGCTCCGTGGCCGCAGCGAGCGTACCGAGTCAAGAGAGACGCGGGATTTTCCTGAAATAACCGTGCTATGCTCAGATTCACTTCTCGAGCAGGCGGGTACGACAGACGAAATCTTCCCCTCCGTGGCCGCAGCGAGCGTACTGAGTCAAGAGAGACGCGTGATTTTCTTGAAATAACCGTGCTATGCTCAGATTCACTTCTCGAGCAGACGAGTACGACAGACGAAATCTTCCGCTCCGTGGCCGCAGCGAGCGTACTGAGTCAAGAGAGACGCGTGATTTTCTTGAAATAACCGTGCTATGCTCAGATTCACTTCTCGAGCAGGCGGGTACGACAGACGAAATCTTCCGCTCCGTGGCCGCAGCGAGCGTACTAAGTCAATAGAGACACGTGATTTTCTTGAAATAACCGTGCTATGCTCAGATTCACTTCTCGAGCAGGCGGGTACGACAGACGAAATCTTCCGCTCCGTGGCCGCAGCGAGCGTACTGAGTCAAGAGAGACGCGTGATTTTCTTGAAATAAGCGAGCTATGTTCAGATTCACTTGTCGAACAGACGGTTACGACAGACGAAATCTGCCGCTCCGTGGCCGCAGTGAGCGTACTAGGTCAAGAGAGACGCGTGATTTTCTTGAAAAAACCTTGCTATGCTCAGATTCACTTATCGAGCAGGCGGGTACGACAGACGAAATCTTCCGCTCCGTGGCCGCAGCGAGCGTACTGAGTCAAGAGAGACAAGTGATGTTCTTGAAATAAGCGTGCTATGCTCAGATTCACTTGTCGAGCAGACGGGTACAACAGACGAAATCTTCCGCTCCGTTGCCGCAGCGAGCGTACTAAGTCGAGAGAGACGCGTGATTTTCTTGAAATAAGCGTGCTATGATCAGATTCACTTCTCGAGCAGATGGGTACGACAGACGAAATCTTCTGCTCCGTTGCCGCAGCGAGCATACTGAGTCAAGAGAGACGCGTGATGTTCTTGAAATAAGCGTGCTATGCTCAGATTCACTTCTCGAGCAGACGGGTACGACAGACGAAATCTTCCGCTCCGTTGCCGCAGCGAGCGTACTGAGTCAAGAGAGACGCGTGATTTTCTTGAAATAAGCGTGCTATGCTCAAATTCACTTGTCGAGCAGACGGGTACGACGGATGAAATCTGCCGATCCGTGGCCGCAGTGAGCGTACTAAGTCAAGAGAGACGCGTGATTTTCTTGAAATAGCCGTGCTATGCTCAGATTCACTTCTCGAGCAGGCGGGTACGACTGACGAAATCTTCCACTCCGTGGCCGCAGCGAGCGTACTGAGTCAAGAGAGACGCGTGATTTTCTTGAAATAACCGTGCTATGCTGAGATTCACTTCTCGAGCAGGCGGGTACGACAGACGAAATCTTCCGCTCCGTGGCCGCAGCGAGCGTACCGAGTCAAGAGAGACGCGTGATTTTCTTGAAATAACCGTGCTATGCTCAGATTCACTTCTCGAGCAGGCGGGTACGACAGACGAAATCTTCCGCTCCGTGGCCGCAGCGAGCGTACTGAGTCGAGAGAGACGCGTGATTTTCTTGAAATAACCGTGCTATGCTCAGATTCACTTCTCGAGCAGGCGGGTACGACAGACGAAATCTTCCGCTCCGTGGCCGCAGCGAGCGTACCGAGTCAAGAGAGACGCGTGATTTTCTTGAAATAACCGTGCTATGCTCAGATTCACTTCTCGAGCAGGCGGGTACGACAGACGAAGTCTGCCGCTTCGTGGCCACAGCGAGCGTACAAAGTCGAGAGAGACGCGTGATTTTCTTGAAATAAGCGTCCTATGCTCAGATTCACTTCTCGAGCAGGCGGGTACGACACACGAAATCTGCCGCTCCGTGGCCGCATTTTATTTATTTATTTATTTATTTATAAATACTGCGGTCTTGAACTACAAGACCATCGCAGGTGGGTACATGATTTGTGTAATACCCAAGGACAATGAAAAGGAAATACAGCAGACAAGGCGTCACAGCAACGAAATTAGTACATCACACTGTACTGTATCAAATTCACAACCTCAGAATATATATACTGCAGTCATAGAGCCAAGCATATAATTCAGTAAATCTAAACAAATTACTCATCAACCGAACATTCAAAATTTCTTCACTTGTTGCAGCATCTCCTCAAAATGGGACAAATTATTCTCTTCGACTATATGACCAGCAAGGTTGTTCCATTCGGTAATGGTTCTCGGAAAATAGGAATATTTGTAGCAGAAAATAGGAAGTTTGTAGCATTGAGCGTACTGAGTCAAGACAGACGCGTGATTTTCTTGAAATAACCGTGCTATGCTCAGATTCACTTCTCGAGCAGGCGGGTACGACAGACGAAATCTTCCGCTCCGTGGCCGCAGCGAGCGTACTGAGTCAAGAGAGACGCGTGATTTTCTTGAAATAAGCGAGCTATGTTCAGATTCACTTGTCGAGCAGACGGTTACGACAGACGAAATCTTCCGCTCCGTGGCCGCAGCGAGCGTACTAAGTCGACAGAGACGCGTGAGTTTCTTGAAATAAGCGTGCTATGCTCAGATCCACTTGTCGAGCAGACGGGTACGACAGACGAAATCTGCCGCTCCGTGGCCGACGCGAGCGTACTGAGTCAAGAGAGACGCGTGATTTTCTTGAAATGACCGTGCTATGCACGGATTCACTTCTCGAACAGGCGGGTACGACAGACGAAATCTTCCGCTCCGTGGCCGACGCGAGCGTACTGAGTCAAGAGAGACGCGTGATTTTCTTGAAATAACCGTGCTATGCTCAGATTCACTTCTCGAGCAGGCGGGTACGACAGACGAAATCTTCCGCTCCGTGGCCGCAGCGAGCGTACTGAGTCAAGAGAGACACGTGATTTTCTTGAAATAAGCGAGCTATGTTCAGATTCACTTGTCGAGCAGACGGTTACGACAGACGAAATCTTCCGCTCCGTGGCCGCAGCGAGCGTACTAAGTCGAGAGAGACGCGTTAGTTTCTTGAAATAAGCGTGCTATGCTCAGATTCACTTGTCGAGCAGACGGGTACGACAGACGAAATCTGCCGCTCCGTGGCCGCAGTGAGCGTACTAGGTCAAGAGAGACGCGTGATTTTCTTGAAAAAACCTTGCTATGCTCAGATTCACTTATCGAGCAGGCGGGTACGACAGACGAAATCTTCCGCTCCGTGGCCGCAGCGAGCGTACTGAGTCAAGAGAGACAAGTGATGTTCTTGAAATAAGCGTGCTATGCTCAGATTCACTTGTCGAGCAGACGGGTACAACAGACGAAATCTTCCGCTCCGTTGCCGCAGCGAGCGTACTAAGTCGAGAGAGACGCGTGATTTTCTTGAAATAAGCGTGCTATGATCAGATTCACTTCTCGAGCAGATGGGTACGACAGACGAAATCTTCTGCTCCGTTGCCGCAGCGAGCATACTGAGTCAAGAGAGACGCGTGATGTTCTTGAAATAAGCGTGCTATGCTCAGATTCACTTCTCGAGCAGACGGGTACGACAGACGAAATCTTCCGCTCCGTTGCCGCAGCGAGCGTACTGAGTCAAGAGAGACGCGTGATTTTCTTGAAATAACCGTGCTATGCTCAGATTCACTTCTCGAGCAGGCGGGTACGACAGACGAAGTCTGCCGCTTCGTGGCCACAGCGAGCGTACAAAGTCGAGAGAGACGCGTGATTTTCTTGAAATAAGCGTCCTATGCTCAGATTCACTTCTCGAGCAGGCGGGTACGACACACGAAATCTGCCGCTCCGTGGCCGCATTGAGCGTACTGAGTCAAGACAGACGCGTGATTTTCTTGAAATAACCGTGCTATGCTCAGATTCACTTCTCGAGCAGGCGGGTACGACAGACGAAATCTTCCGCTCCGTGGCCGCAGCGAGCGTACTGAGTCAAGAGAGACGCGTGATTTTCTTGAAATAAGCGAGCTATGTTCAGATTCACTTGTCGAGCAGACGGTTACGACAGACGAAATCTTCCGCTCCGTGGCCGCAGCGAGCGTACTAAGTCGACAGAGACGCGTGAGTTTCTTGAAATAAGCGTGCTATGCTCAGATCCACTTGTCGAGCAGACGGGTACGACAGACGAAATCTGCCGCTCCGTAGCCGACGCGAGCGTACTGAGTCAAGAGAGACGCGTGATTTTCTTGAAATGACCGTGCTATGCACGGATTCACTTCTCGAACAGGCGGGTACGACAGACGAAATCTTCCGCTCCGTGGCCGACGCGAGCGTACTGAGTCAAGAGAGACGCGTGATTTTCTTGAAATAACCGTGCTATGCTGAGATTCACTTCTCGAGCAGGCGGGTACGACAGACGAAATCTTCCGCTCCGTGGCCGCAGCGAGCGTACTAAGTCGAGAGAGACGCGTGAGTTTCTTGAAATAAGCGTGCTATGCTCAGATCCACTTGTCGAGCAGACGGGTACGACAGACGAAATCTGCCGCTCCGTGGCCGCAGTGAGCGTACTAGGTCAAGAGAGACGCGTGATTTTCTTGAAAAAACCTTGCTATGCTCAGATTCACTTATCGAGCAGGCGGGTACGACAGACGAAATCTTCGGCTCCGTGGCCGCAGCGAGCGTACTGAGTCAAGAGAGACGCGTGATTTTCTTGAAATAAGCGTGCTATGCTCAGATTCACTTGTCGAGCAGACGGGTACGACAGACGAAATCTTCCGCTCCGTTGCCGCAGCGAGCGTACTAAGTCGAGAGAGACGCGTGATTTTCTTGAAATAAGCGTGCTATGATCAGATTCACTTCTCGAGCAGATGGGTACGACAGACGAAATCTTCCGCTCCGTTGCCGCAGCGAGCATACTGAGTCAAGAGAGACGCGTGATGTTCTTCAAATAAGCGTGCTATGCTCAGATTCACTTGTCGAGCAGACGGGTACGACAGACGAAATCTTCCGCTCCTGTCCGCAGCGAGCGTACTGAGTCAAGAGAGACGCGTGATTTTCTTGAAATAAGCGTGCTATGCTCAGGTTCACTTGTCGAGCAGACGGGTACGACGGACGAAATCTGCCGATCCGTGGCCGCAGTGAGCGTACTAAGTCAAGAGAGACGCGTGATTTTCTTGAAATAACCGTGCTATGCTCAGATTCACTTCTCGAGCAGGCGGGTACGACAGACGAAATATTCCGCTCCGTGGCCGCAGCGAGCGTACTGAGTCAAGAGAGACGCGTGATTTTCTTCAAATAAGCGTGCTATGCTCAGATTCACTTGTCGAGCAGACGGGTACGACGGACGAAATCTGCCGGTCCGTGGCCGCAGTGAGCGTACTAAGTCAAGAGAGACGCGTGATTTTCTTGAAATAACCGTGCTATGCTCAGATTCACTTGTCGAGCAGACGGGTACGACGGACGAAATCTGCCGGTCCGTGGCCGCAGTGAGCGTACTAAGTCAAGAGAGACGCGTGATTTTCTTGAAATAACCGTGCTATGCTCAGATTCACTTCTCGAGCAGGCGGGTACGACAGACGAAATCTTCCGCTCCGTGGCCGCAGCGAGCGTACCGAGTCAAGAGAGACGCGGGATTTTCTTGAAATAACCGTGCTATGCTCAGATTCACTTCTCGAGCAGGCGGGTACGACAGACGAAATCTTCCGCTCCGTGGCCGCAGCGAGCGTACCGAGTCAAGAGAGACGCGTGATTTTCTTGAAATAACCGTGCTATGCTCAGATTCACTTCTCGAGCAGGCGGGTACGACAGACGAAATCTTCCGCTACGTGGCCGCAGCGAGCGTACTGAGTCAAGAGAGACGCGTGATTTTCTTGAAATAAGCGTGCTATGCTCAGATTCACTTGTCGAGCAGACGGGTACGACGGACGAAATCTGCCGGTCCGGGGCCGCAGTGAGCGTACTAAGTCAAGAGAGACGCGTGATTTTGTTGAAATAACCGTGCTATGCTCAGATTCACTTCTCGAGCAGGCGGGTACGACAGACGAAATCTTCCGCTCCGTGGCCGCAGCGAGCGTACGGAGTCAAGAGAGACGCGTGATTTTCTTGAAATAACCGTGCTATGCTCAGATTCACTTCTCGAGCAAGCGGGTACGACAGACGAAATCTTCCGCTCCGTGGCCGCAGCGAGCGTACCGAGTCAAGAGAGACGCGGGATTTTCTTGAAATAACCGTGCTATGCTCAGATTCACTTCTCGAGCAGGCGGCTACGACAGACGAAATCTTCCCCTCCGTGGCCGCAGCGAGCGTACTGAGTCAAGAGAGACGCGTGATTTTCTTGAAATAACCGTGCTATGCTCAGATTCACTTCTCGAGCAGACGAGTACGACAGACGAAATCTTCCGCTCCGTGGCCGCAGCGAGCGTACTGAGTCAAGAGAGACGCGTGATTTTCTTGAAATAACCGTGCTATGCTCAGATTCACTTCTCGAGCAGGCGGGTACGACAGACGAAATCTTCCGCTCCGTGGCCGCAGCGAGCGTACTAAGTCAATAGAGACACGTGATTTTCTTGAAATAACCGTGCTATGCTCAGATTCACTTCTCGATCAGGCGGGTACGACAGAAGAAATCTTCCGCTCCGTGGCCGTAGCGAGCGTACTGAGTCAAGAGAGACGCGTGATTTTCTTGAAATAACCGTGCTATGCTCAGATTCACTTCTCGAGCAGGCGGGTACGACAGACGAAATCTTCCGCTCCGTGGCCGCAGCGAGCGTACTGAGTCAAGAGAGACGCGTGATTTTCTTGAAATAAGCGAGCTATGTTCAGATTCACTTGTCGAACAGACGGTTACGACAGACGAAATCTTCCGCTCCGTGGCCGCAGCGAGCGTACTAGGTCAAGAGAGACGCGTGATTTTCTTGAAAAAACCTTGCTATGCTCAGATTCACTTATCGAGCAGGCGGGTACGACAGACGAAATCTTCCGCTCCGTGGCCGCAGCGAGCGTACTGAGTCAAGAGAGACAAGTGATGTTCTTGAAATAAGCGTGCTATGCTCAGATTCACTTGTCGAGCAGACGGGTACAACAGACGAAATCTTCCGCTCCGTTGCCGCAGCGAGCGTACTAAGTCGAGAGAGACGCGTGATTTTCTTGAAATAAGCGTGCTATGATCAGATTCACTTCTCGAGCAGATGGGTACGACAGACGAAATCTTCTGCTCCGTTGCCGCAGCGAGCATACTGAGTCAAGAGAGACGCGTGATGTTCTTGAAATAAGCGTGCTATGCTCAGATTCACTTCTCGAGCAGACGGGTACGACAGACGAAATCTTCCGCTCCGTTGCCGCAGCGAGCGTACTGAGTCAAGAGAGACGCGTGATTTTCTTGAAATAAGCGTGCTATGCTCAAATTCACTTGTCGAGCAGACGGGTACGACGGATGAAATCTGCCGATCCGTGGCCGCAGTGAGCGTACTAAGTCAAGAGAGACGCGTGATTTTCTTGAAATAGCCGTGCTATGCTCAGATTCACTTCTCGAGCAGGCGGGTACGACTGACGAAATCTTCCACTCCGTGGCCGCAGCGAGCGTACTGAGTCAAGAGAGACGCGTGATTTTCTTGAAATAACCGTGCTATGCTGAGATTCACTTCTCGAGCAGGCGGGTACGACAGACGAAATCTTCCGCTCCGTGGCCGCAGCGAGCGTACCGAGTCAAGAGAGACGCGTGATTTTCTTGAAATAACCGTGCTATGCTCAGATTCACTTCTCGAGCAGGCGGGTACGACAGACGAAATCTTCCGCTCCGTGGCCGCAGCGACCGTACTGAGTCGAGAGAGACGCGTGATTTTCTTGCAATAACCGTGCTATGCTCAGATTCACTTCTCGAGCAGGCGGGTACGAGAGACGAAATCTTCCGCTCCGTGGTCGCAGCGAGCGTACTGAGTCGAGAGAGACGCGTGATTTTCTTGAAATAACCGTGCTATGCTCAGATTCACTTCTCGAGCAGGCGGGTACGACAGACGAAATCTTCCGCTCCGTGGCCGCAGCGAGCGTACCGAGTCAAGAGAGACGCGTGATTTTCTTGAAATAACCGTGCTATGCTCAGATTCACTTCTCGAGCAGGCGGGTACGACAGACGAAGTCTGCCGCTTCGTGGCCACAGCGAGCGTACAAAGTCGAGAGAGACGCGTGATTTTCTTGAAATAAGCGTACTATGCTCAGATTCACTTCTCGAGCAGGCGGGTACGACACACGAAATCTGCCGCTCCGTGGCCGCATTTTATTTATTTATTTATTTATTTATAAATACTGCGGTCTTGAACTACAAGACCATCGCAGGTGGGTACATGATTTGTGTAATACCCAAGGACAATGAAAAGGAAATACAGCAGACAAGGCGTCACAGCAACGAAATTAGTACATCACACTGTACTGTATCAAATTCACAACCTCAGAATATATATACTGCAGTCATAGAGCCAAGCATATAATTCAGTAAATCTAAACAAATTACTCATCAACCGAACATTCAAAATTTCTTCACTTGTTGCAGCATCTCCTCAAAATGGGACAAATTATTCTCTTCGACTATATGACCAGCAAGGTTGTTCCATTCGGTAATGGTTCTCGGAAAATAGGAATATTTGTAGCAGAAAATAGGAAGTTTGTAGCATTGAGCGTACTGAGTCAAGACAGACGCGTGATTTTCTTGAAATAACCGTGCTATGCTCAGATTCACTTCTCGAGCAGGCGGGTACGACAGACGAAATCTTCCGCTCCGTGGCCGCAGCGAGCGTACTGAGTCAAGAGAGACGCGTGATTTTCTTGAAATAAGCGAGCTATGTTCAGATTCACTTGTCGAGCAGACGGTTACGACAGACGAAATCTTCCGCTCCGTGGCCGCAGCGAGCGTACTAAGTCGACAGAGACGCGTGAGTTTCTTGAAATAAGCGTGCTATGCTCAGATCCACTTGTCGAGCAGACGGGTACGACAGACGAAATCTGCCGCTCCGTGGCCGACGCGAGCGTACTGAGTCAAGAGAGACGCGTGATTTTCTTGAAATGACCGTGCTATGCACGGATTCACTTCTCGAACAGGCGGGTACGACAGACGAAATCTTCCGCTCCGTGGCCGACGCGAGCGTACTGAGTCAAGAGAGACGCGTGATTTTCTTGAAATAACCGTGCTATGCTCAGATTCACTTCTCGAGCAGGCGGGTACGACAGACGAAATCTTCCGCTCCGTGGCCGCAGCGAGCGCACTGAGTCAAGAGAGACGCGTGATTTTCTTGAAATAAGCGAGCTATGTTCAGATTCACTTGTCGAGCAGACGGTTACGACAGACGAAATCTTCCGCTCCGTGGCCGCAGCGAGCGTACTAAGTCGAGAGAGACGCGTTAGTTTCTTGAAATAAGCGTGCTATGCTCAGATTCACTTGTCGAGCAGACGGGTACGACAGACGAAATCTGCTGCTCTGTGGCCGCAGTGAGCGTACTAGGTCAAGAGAGACGCGTGATTTTCTTGAAAAAACCTTGCTATGCTCAGATTCACTTATCGAGCAGGCGGGTACGACAGACGAAATCTCCCGCTCCGTGGCCGCAGCGAGCGTACTGAGTCAAGAGAGACAAGTGATGTTCTTGAAATAAGCGTGCTATGCTCAGATTCACTTGTCGAGCAGACGGGTACAACAGACGAAATCTTCCGCTCCGTTGCCGCAGCGAGCGTACTAAGTCGAGAGAGACGCGTGATTTTCTTGAAATAAGCGTGCTATGATCAGATTCACTTCTCGAGCAGATGGGTACGACAGACGAAATCTTCTGCTCCGTTGCCGCAGCGAGCATACTGAGTCAAGAGAGACGCGTGATGTTCTTGAAATAAGCGTGCTATGCTCAGATTCACTTCTCGAGCAGACGGGTACGACAGACGAAATCTTCCGCTCCGTTGCCGCAGCGAGCGTACTGAGTCAAGAGAGACGCGTGATTTTCTTGAAATAACCGTGCTATGCTCAGATTCACTTCTCGAGCAGGCGGGTACGACAGACGAAGTCTGCCGCTTCGTGGCCACAGCGAGCGTACAAAGTCGAGAGAGACGCGTGATTTTCTTGAAATAAGCGTCCTATGCTCAGATTCACTTCTCGAGCAGGCGGGTACGACACACGAAATCTGCCGCTCCGTGGCCGCATTGAGCGTACTGAGTCAAGACAGACGCGTGATTTTCTTGAAATAACCGTGCTATGCTCAGATTCACTTCTCGAGCAGGCGGGTACGACAGACGAAGCAGGTGTGTTATGACTATACTAGATCGAAAACTATTTGACAGTAAGGTGTCATCCTTCGACTGGAACTCATTTATATCACGAAATAACAAAGATACCGCCTACGATAACTTTGTTTTGGTTCTTAAAAATTTAAAAGAATCCTGCAAAAAAAGTATCATTGCCAAAAAACGAAATAATAATTGCTTCTGGCTTACAGCTGACATTCTCGCAGCCATTAGATGCAAAGAAGCGCTGTGGTCAAAATGTCGCGCTTCACCAAAAAATGCAAACTTACGAAATGAATTTCGGGCTGCTAGGAACAAAGTAACCGCTCTTCTTCGGTCCTCTAAAAGGCGTTACTATGCTAGCCAGTTTCGCAATTGCCACCATGACGTGGCCAAAACTTGGGC
Organism: Amblyomma mixtum; assembly: GCF_055824585.1. NCBI lineage: Eukaryota > Metazoa > Arthropoda > Arachnida > Ixodida > Ixodidae > Amblyomma > Amblyomma mixtum. Next base: position 119,920,513 of record NC_143021.1, read on the forward strand.
TATCGTGAACGAACTGCGCGGGCGTCAGCGTAGACCGGTCAAGGACGCAATAGAGCATAGTTTTGGTCACTTGACATCCTCTTTGGCAAATGATTTTAATAACTTTTTTTCTAAAGAACAGCGCATTGCCCGTGCCACATCACGTTCGCCGTTACTTCCTTCTTCTGTGATTGACTCAGCATTTCTTCCACACATAACAGAGCCAGATCTTTTCAGCATAATCTCCAGTCTACGGCATAACAAATCGGCTGGAATTGATGGAATATTTATCAGCGACCTTTCCAGAAACTTCCAAAGCTTGAAGTGTGTCCTTCTTTTTATGCTAAATGATATGATTGAAAGTGGCTTCTTACCATGCTCTCTTAAACAAGCGCGTGTTATACCACTTTACAAGGGTGGCAAAAGAAATGATATCACGAATTATCGCCCAATATCTATCGTGTCGTGTATATCACAAATTTTAGAAAAACACGTCTTATGTACAATGTCAGCATTTTTGCTGAGGCATAACGTGCTTAGCCCACATCAATACGGATTTGTTGCTGGTTCTGGTACCCAAACGTTATTAGAAAAGATGTCGGATTCCGTTCATTCTAGTTTTGATCAAAATGAAGTGGCATTTGGTCTCTTTCTTGATTTCAGGAAGGCATTTAATACTGTTCACCATGATATTCTCTGTGAAAAGTTGTTTTGCTATGGTTTTCGTGGTCCTTTTCAAATGTTACTAAGAAATTATGTGTCTCAGCGATCTCAAATGGTGGAACTTGGACCTGTGCAAAGCAGAACTATAGACTTATATAGTGGTGTTCCCCAGGGATCCATCTTATCACCCCTCTTATTTAATCTCTATGTTAATGACCTCCCCAGCATTATAACTTCATCACAGATTTATCAATATGCAGATGACACCCTCCTCATCTCATCTAATACAGATTTTTCTTGCGCACTCCGTCAACTTCAACAGGACGCTACTAATCTATATGATTGGTTTCAATGTAACCTGATTGATATAAACCCCCAAAAAACTCATCTAGTGTGCTTTAAAAATGCACACAAGCCAATCCCGAAAAACGCTGCGGTTTTTTTGCACAGCTCCAGTTGCACTGCATGTTCTTGCTACCCCATTACATGTGTTCCGTCCGTGAAATACCTTGGCATTTACTTTGACAGTGATTTATCCTGGAACACGCACATGGCACACCTCAGTAAGAAGCTTAGAGGCGTCGCATGCTTGCTCTATGCTCTAAGGGCCTACCTGCCATTTGCCATAAGACGTTTAATTGCACAGTCTTTGGGGTATTCTCTGCTGAGATATGGCATGTGCTGTTTCTTCAACTGTTCTGCAACATGGAAAAATAGGATAAACCGTATTCTCAAGAATATGGCTAAGAGTGTCATCTATTCAATACCCCATAAACAGCAAAGTGTATTCCTTTCTTCAGGTCTGCCTTCCTTTGACATTGTGTTCAAACAAGTCACTGTACTCAGATATTTCTGGAACTCTGAATTTCGGTTCCACAACGTTAAACCAATCCCATTAAGAAAAGTTTCTCGATATATTGTCCCTGCAGTGCGAACTCATTTTGGTATGTCTATGAGGTCATATTATATCCCATGTATATTCAATGAGATGCCTGATAATGTTTTCAACTTGAACACTCGCAGACAGTTACGTGATGCTATTGCCGAGCTTGAACAGCTCTAGTGCATATGTTTTAATGTAGTACACAAAACAATGAATTGATTTGGTAACACAGGTTGTTGCTGCTGCCGGACGGCGCCCTACAAGCCCAATTGAGGCTTTGGCGCGTCCGCGTCTTGTATTGTTTCTTTGGTGTGAATAAAGTATTTATTATTATTATTATTATTAAATCTTCCGCTCCGTGGCCGCAGCGAGCGTACTGAGTCAAGAGAGACGCGTGATTTTCTTGAAATAAGCGAGCTATGTTCAGATTCACTTGTCGAGCAGACGGTTACGACAGACGAAATCTTCCGCTCCGTGGCCGCAGCGAGCGTACTAAGTCGACAGAGACGCGTGAGTTTCTTGAAATAAGCGTGCTATGCTCAGATCCACTTGTCGAGCAGACGGGTACGACAGACGAAATCTGCCGCTCCGTAGCCGACGCGAGCGTACTGAGTCAAGAGAGACGCGTGATTTTCTTGAAATGACCGTGCTATGCACGGATTCACTTCTCGAACAGGCGGGTACGACAGACGAAATCTTCCGCTCCGTGGCCGACGCGAGCGTACTGAGTCAAGAGAGACGCGTGATTTTCTTGAAATAACCGTGCTATGCTGAGATTCACTTCTCGAGCAGGCGGGTACGACAGACGAAATCTTCCGCTCCGTGGCCGCAGCGAGCGTACTAAGTCGAGAGAGACGCGTGAGTTTCTTGAAATAAGCGTGCTATGCTCAGATCCACTTGTCGAGCAGACGGGTACGACAGACGAAATCTGCCGCTCCGTGGCCGCAGTGAGCGTACTAGGTCAAGAGAGACGCGTGATTTTCTTGAAAAAACCTTGCTATGCTCAGATTCACTTATCGAGCAGGCGGGTACGACAGACGAAATCTTCGGCTCCGTGGCCGCAGCGAGCGTACTGAGTCAAGAGAGACGCGTGATTTTCTTGAAATAAGCGTGCTATGCTCAGATTCACTTGTCGAGCAGACGGGTACGACAGACGAAATCTTCCGCTCCGTTGCCGCAGCGAGCGTACTAAGTCGAGAGAGACGCGTGATTTTCTTGAAATAAGCGTGCTATGATCAGATTCACTTCTCGAGCAGATGGGTACGACAGACGAAATCTTCCGCTCCGTTGCCGCAGCGAGCATACTGAGTCAAGAGAGACGCGTGATGTTCTTCAAATAAGCGTGCTATGCTCAGATTCACTTGTCGAGCAGACGGGTACGACAGACGAAATCTTCCGCTCCGTTGCCGCAGCGAGCGTACTGAGTCAAGAGAGACGCGTGATTTTCTTGAAATAAGCGTGCTATGCTCAGGTTCACTTGTCGAGCAGACGGGTACGACGGACGAAATCTGCCGATCCGTGGCCGCAGTGAGCGTACTAAGTCAAGAGAGACGCGTGATTTTCTTGAAATAACCGTGCTATGCTCAGATTCACTTCTCGAGCAGGCGGGTACGACAGACGAAATATTCCGCTCCGTGGCCGCAGCGAGCGTACTGAGTCAAGAGAGACGCGTGATTTTCTTGAAATGACCGTGCTATGCACGGATTCACTTCTCGAACAGGCGGGTACGACAGACGAAATCTTCCGCTCCGTGGCCGACGCGAGCGTACTGAGTCAAGAGAGACGCGTGATTTTCTTGAAATAACCGTGCTATGCTCAGATTCACTTCTCGAGCAGGCGGGTACGACAGACGAAATCTTCCGCTCCGTGGCCGCAGCGAGCGTACTGAGTCAAGAGAGACGCGTGATTTTCTTGAAATAAGCGAGCTATGTTCAGATTCACTTGTCGAGCAGACGGTTACGACAGACGAAATCTTCCGCTCCGTGGCCGCAGCGAGCGTACTAAGTCGAGAGAGACGCGTTAGTTTCTTGAAATAAGCGTGCTATGCTCAGATTCACTTGTCGAGCAGACGGGTACGACAGACGAAATCTGCCGCTCTGTGGCCGCAGTGAGCGTACTAGGTCAAGAGAGACGCGTGATTTTCTTGAAAAAACCTTGCTATGCTCAGATTCACTTATCGAGCAGGCGGGTACGACAGACGAAATCTTCCGCTCCGTGGCCGCAGCGAGCGTACTGAGTCAAGAGAGACAAGTGATGTTCTTGAAATAAGCGTGCTATGCTCAGATTCACTTGTCGAGCAGACGGGTACAACAGACGAAATCTTCCGCTCCGTTGCCGCAGCGAGCGTACTAAGTCGAGAGAGACGCGTGATTTTCTTGAAATAAGCGTGCTATGATCAGATTCACTTCTCGAGCAGATGGGTACGACAGACGAAATCTTCTGCTCCGTTGCCGCAGCGAGCATACTGAGTCAAGAGAGACGCGTGATGTTCTTGAAATAAGCGTGCTATGCTCAGATTCACTTCTCGAGCAGACGGGTACGACAGACGAAATCTTCCGCTCCGTTGCCGCAGCGAGCGTACTGAGTCAAGAGAGACGCGTGATTTTCTTGAAATAACCGTGCTATGCTCAGATTCACTTCTCGAGCAGGCGGGTACGACAGACGAAGTCTGCCGCTTCGTGGCCACAGCGAGCGTACAAAGTCGAGAGAGACGCGTGATTTTCTTGAAATAAGCGTCCTATGCTCAGATTCACTTCTCGAGCAGGCGGGTACGACACACGAAATCTGCCGCTCCGTGGCCGCATTGAGCGTACTGAGTCAAGACAGACGCGTGATTTTCTTGAAATAACCGTGCTATGCTCAGATTCACTTCTCGAGCAGGCGGGTACGACAGACGAAGCAGGTGTGTTATGACTATACTAGATCGAAAACTATTTGACAGTAAGGTGTCATCCTTCGACTGGAACTCATTTATATCACGAAATAACAAAGATACCGCCTACGATAACTTTGTTTTGGTTCTTAAAAATTTAAAAGAATCCTGCAAAAAAAGTATCATTGCCAAAAAACGAAATAATAATTGCTTCTGGCTTACAGCTGACATTCTCGCAGCCATTAGATGCAAAGAAGCGCTGTGGTCAAAATGTCGCGCTTCACCAAAAAATGCAAACTTACGAAATGAATTTCGGGCTGCTAGGAACAAAGTAACCGCTCTTCTTCGGTCCTCTAAAAGGCGTTACTATGCTAGCCAGTTTCGCAATTGCCACCATGACGTGGCCAAAACTTGGGCTATCGTGAACGAACTGCGCGGGCGTCAGCGTAGACCGGTCAAGGACGCAATAGAGCATAGTTTTGGTCACTTGACATCCTCTTTGGCAAATGATTTTAATAACTTTTTTTCTAAAGAACAGCGCATTGCCCGTGCCACATCACGTTCGCCGTTACTTCCTTCTTCTGTGATTGACTCAGCATTTCTTCCACACATAACAGAGCCAGATCTTTTCAGCATAATCTCCAGTCTACGGCATAACAAATCGGCTGGAATTGATGGAATATTTATCAGCGACCTTTCCAGAAACTTCCAAAGCTTGAAGTGTGTCCTTCTTTTTATGCTAAATGATATGATTGAAAGTGGCTTCTTACCATGCTCTCTTAAACAAGCGCGTGTTATACCACTTTACAAGGGTGGCAAAAGAAATGATATCACGAATTATCGCCCAATATCTATCGTGTCGTGTATATCACAAATTTTAGAAAAACACGTCTTATGTACAATGTCAGCATTTTTGCTGAGGCATAACGTGCTTAGCCCACATCAATACGGATTTGTTGCTGGTTCTGGTACCCAAACGTTATTAGAAAAGATGTCGGATTCCGTTCATTCTAGTTTTGATCAAAATGAAGTGGCATTTGGTCTCTTTCTTGATTTCAGGAAGGCATTTAATACTGTTCACCATGATATTCTCTGTGAAAAGTTGTTTTGCTATGGTTTTCGTGGTCCTTTTCAAATGTTACTAAGAAATTATGTGTCTCAGCGATCTCAAATGGTGGAACTTGGACCTGTGCAAAGCAGAACTATAGACTTATATAGTGGTGTTCCCCAGGGATCCATCTTATCACCCCTCTTATTTAATCTCTATGTTAATGACCTCCCCAGCATTATAACTTCATCACAGATTTATCAATATGCAGATGACACCCTCCTCATCTCATCTAATACAGATTTTTCTTGCGCACTCCGTCAACTTCAACAGGACGCTACTAATCTATATGATTGGTTTCAATGTAACCTGATTGATATAAACCCCCAAAAAACTCATCTAGTGTGCTTTAAAAATGCACACAAGCCAATCCCGAAAAACGCTGCGGTTTTTTTGCACAGCTCCAGTTGCACTGCATGTTCTTGCTACCCCATTACATGTGTTCCGTCCGTGAAATACCTTGGCATTTACTTTGACAGTGATTTATCCTGGAACACGCACATGGCACACCTCAGTAAGAAGCTTAGAGGCGTCGCATGCTTGCTCTATGCTCTAAGGGCCTACCTGCCATTTGCCATAAGACGTTTAATTGCACAGTCTTTGGGGTATTCTCTGCTGAGATATGGCATGTGCTGTTTCTTCAACTGTTCTGCAACATGGAAAAATAGGATAAACCGTATTCTCAAGAATATGGCTAAGAGTGTCATCTATTCAATACCCCATAAACAGCAAAGTGTATTCCTTTCTTCAGGTCTGCCTTCCTTTGACATTGTGTTCAAACAAGTCACTGTACTCAGATATTTCTGGAACTCTGAATTTCGGTTCCACAACGTTAAACCAATCCCATTAAGAAAAGTTTCTCGATATATTGTCCCTGCAGTGCGAACTCATTTTGGTATGTCTATGAGGTCATATTATATCCCATGTATATTCAATGAGATGCCTGATAATGTTTTCAACTTGAACACTCGCAGACAGTTACGTGATGCTATTGCCGAGCTTGAACAGCTCTAGTGCATATGTTTTAATGTAGTACACAAAACAATGAATTGATTTGGTAACACAGGTTGTTGCTGCTGCCGGACGGCGCCCTACAAGCCCAATTGAGGCTTTGGCGCGTCCGCGTCTTGTATTGTTTCTTTGGTGTGAATAAAGTATTTATTATTATTATTATTATTAAATCTTCCGCTCCGTGGCCGCAGCGAGCGTACTGAGTCAAGAGAGACGCGTGATTTTCTTGAAATAAGCGAGCTATGTTCAGATTCACTTGTCGAGCAGACGGTTACGACAGACGAAATCTTCCGCTCCGTGGCCGCAGCGAGCGTACTAAGTCGACAGAGACGCGTGAGTTTCTTGAAATAAGCGTGCTATGCTCAGATCCACTTGTCGAGCAGACGGGTACGACAGACGAAATCTGCCGCTCCGTAGCCGACGCGAGCGTACTGAGTCAAGAGAGACGCGTGATTTTCTTGAAATGACCGTGCTATGCACGGATTCACTTCTCGAACAGGCGGGTACGACAGACGAAATCTTCCGCTCCGTGGCCGACGCGAGCGTACTGAGTCAAGAGAGACGCGTGATTTTCTTGAAATAACCGTGCTATGCTGAGATTCACTTCTCGAGCAGGCGGGTACGACAGACGAAATCTTCCGCTCCGTGGCCGCAGCGAGCGTACTAAGTCGAGAGAGACGCGTGAGTTTCTTGAAATAAGCGTGCTATGCTCAGATCCACTTGTCGAGCAGACGGGTACGACAGACGAAATCTGCCGCTCCGTGGCCGCAGTGAGCGTACTAGGTCAAGAGAGACGCGTGATTTTCTTGAAAAAACCTTGCTATGCTCAGATTCACTTATCGAGCAGGCGGGTACGACAGACGAAATCTTCGGCTCCGTGGCCGCAGCGAGCGTACTGAGTCAAGAGAGACGCGTGATTTTCTTGAAATAAGCGTGCTATGCTCAGATTCACTTGTCGAGCAGACGGGTACGACAGACGAAATCTTCCGCTCCGTTGCCGCAGCGAGCGTACTAAGTCGAGAGAGACGCGTGATTTTCTTGAAATAAGCGTGCTATGATCAGATTCACTTCTCGAGCAGATGGGTACGACAGACGAAATCTTCCGCTCCGTTGCCGCAGCGAGCATACTGAGTCAAGAGAGACGCGTGATGTTCTTCAAATAAGCGTGCTATGCTCAGATTCACTTGTCGAGCAGACGGGTACGACAGACGAAATCTTCCGCTCCGTTGCCGCAGCGAGCGTACTGAGTCAAGAGAGACGCGTGATTTTCTTGAAATAAGCGTGCTATGCTCAGGTTCACTTGTCGAGCAGACGGGTACGACGGACGAAATCTGCCGATCCGTGGCCGCAGTGAGCGTACTAAGTCAAGAGAGACGCGTGATTTTCTTGAAATAACCGTGCTATGCTCAGATTCACTTCTCGAGCAGGCGGGTACGACAGACGAAATATTCCGCTCCGTGGCCGCAGCGAGCGTACTGAGTCAAGAGAGACGCGTGATTTTCTTGAAATGACCGTGCTATGCACGGATTCACTTCTCGAACAGGCGGGTACGACAGACGAAATCTTCCGCTCCGTGGCCGACGCGAGCGTACTGAGTCAAGAGAGACGCGTGATTTTCTTGAAATAACCGTGCTATGCTCAGATTCACTTCTCGAGCAGGCGGGTACGACAGACGAAATCTTCCGCTCCGTGGCCGCAGCGAGCGTACTGAGTCAAGAGAGACGCGTGATTTTCTTGAAATAAGCGAGCTATGTTCAGATTCACTTGTCGAGCAGACGGTTACGACAGACGAAATCTTCCGCTCCGTGGCCGCAGCGAGCGTACTAAGTCGAGAGAGACGCGTTAGTTTCTTGAAATAAGCGTGCTATGCTCAGATTCACTTGTCGAGCAGACGGGTACGACAGACGAAATCTGCCGCTCTGTGGCCGCAGTGAGCGTACTAGGTCAAGAGAGACGCGTGATTTTCTTGAAAAAACCTTGCTATGCTCAGATTCACTTATCGAGCAGGCGGGTACGACAGACGAAATCTTCCGCTCCGTGGCCGCAGCGAGCGTACTGAGTCAAGAGAGACAAGTGATGTTCTTGAAATAAGCGTGCTATGCTCAGATTCACTTGTCGAGCAGACGGGTACAACAGACGAAATCTTCCGCTCCGTTGCCGCAGCGAGCGTACTAAGTCGAGAGAGACGCGTGATTTTCTTGAAATAAGCGTGCTATGATCAGATTCACTTCTCGAGCAGATGGGTACGACAGACGAAATCTTCTGCTCCGTTGCCGCAGCGAGCATACTGAGTCAAGAGAGACGCGTGATGTTCTTGAAATAAGCGTGCTATGCTCAGATTCACTTCTCGAGCAGACGGGTACGACAGACGAAATCTTCCGCTCCGTTGCCGCAGCGAGCGTACTGAGTCAAGAGAGACGCGTGATTTTCTTGAAATAACCGTGCTATGCTCAGATTCACTTCTCGAGCAGGCGGGTACGACAGACGAAGTCTGCCGCTTCGTGGCCACAGCGAGCGTACAAAGTCGAGAGAGACGCGTGATTTTCTTGAAATAAGCGTCCTATGCTCAGATTCACTTCTCGAGCAGGCGGGTACGACACACGAAATCTGCCGCTCCGTGGCCGCATTGAGCGTACTGAGTCAAGACAGACGCGTGATTTTCTTGAAATAACCGTGCTATGCTCAGATTCACTTCTCGAGCAGGCGGGTACGACAGACGAAATCTTCCGCTCCGTGGCCGCAGCGAGCGTACTGAGTCAAGAGAGACGCGTGATTTTCTTGAAATAAGCGAGCTATGTTCAGATTCACTTGTCGAGCAGACGGTTACGACAGACGAAATCTTCCGCTCCGTGGCCGCAGCGAGCGTACTAAGTCGACAGAGACGCGTGAGTTTCTTGAAATAAGCGTGCTATGCTCAGATCCACTTGTCGAGCAGACGGGTACGACAGACGAAATCTGCCGCTCCGTAGCCGACGCGAGCGTACTGAGTCAAGAGAGACGCGTGATTTTCTTGAAATGACCGTGCTATGCACGGATTCACTTCTCGAACAGGCGGGTACGACAGACGAAATCTTCCGCTCCGTGGCCGACGCGAGCGTACTGAGTCAAGAGAGACGCGTGATTTTCTTGAAATAACCGTGCTATGCTGAGATTCACTTCTCGAGCAGGCGGGTACGACAGACGAAATCTTCCGCTCCGTGGCCGCAGCGAGCGTACTAAGTCGAGAGAGACGCGTGAGTTTCTTGAAATAAGCGTGCTATGCTCAGATCCACTTGTCGAGCAGACGGGTACGACAGACGAAATCTGCCGCTCCGTGGCCGCAGTGAGCGTACTTGGTCAAGAGAGACGCGTGATTTTCTTGAAAAAACCTTGCTATGCTCAGATTCACTTATCGAGCAGGCGGGTACGACAGACGAAATCTTCGGCTCCGTGGCCGCAGCGAGCGTACTGAGTCAAGAGAGACGCGTGATTTTCTTGAAATAAGCGTGCTATGCTCAGATTCACTTGTCGAGCAGACGGGTACGACAGACGAAATCTTCCGCTCCGTTGCCGCAGCGAGCGTACTAAGTCGAGAGAGACGCGTGATTTTCTTGAAATAAGCGTGCTATGATCAGATTCACTTCTCGAGCAGATGGGTACGACAGACGAAATCTTCCGCTCCGTTGCCGCAGCGAGCATACTGAGTCAAGAGAGACGCGTGATGTTCTTCAAATAAGCGTGCTATGCTCAGATTCACTTGTCGAGCAGACGGGTACGACAGACGAAATCTTCCGCTCCGTTGCCGCAGCGAGCGTACTGAGTCAAGAGAGACGCGTGATTTTCTTGAAATAAGCGTGCTATGCTCAGGTTCACTTGTCGAGCAGACGGGTACGACGGACGAAATCTGCCGATCCGTGGCCGCAGTGAGCGTACTAAGTCAAGAGAGACGCGTGATTTTCTTGAAATAACCGTGCTATGCTCAGATTCACTTCTCGAGCAGGCGGGTACGACAGACGAAATATTCCGCTCCGTGGCCGCAGCGAGCGTACTGAGTCAAGAGAGACGCGTGATTTTCTTCAAATAAGCGTGCTATGCTCAGATTCACTTGTCGAGCAGACGGGTACGACGGACGAAATCTGCCGGTCCGTGGCCGCAGTGAGCGTACTAAGTCAAGAGAGACGCGTGATTTTCTTGAAATAACCGTGCTATGCTCAGATTCACTTGTCGAGCAGACGGGTACGACGGACGAAATCTGCCGGTCCGTGGCCGCAGTGAGCGTACTAAGTCAAGAGAGACGCGTGATTTTCTTGAAATAACCGTGCTATGCTCAGATTCACTTCTCGAGCAGGCGGGTACGACAGACGAAATCTTCCGCTCCGTGGCCGCAGCGAGCGTACTGAGTCAAGAGAGACGCGTGATTTTCTTGAAATAACCGTGCTATGCTCAGATTCACTTCTCGAGCAAGCGGGTACGACAGACGAAATCTTCCGCTCCGTGGCCGCAGCGAGCGTACCGAGTCAAGAGAGACGCGGGATTTTCTTGAAATAACCGTGCTATGCTCAGATTCACTTCTCGAGCAGGCGGGTACGACAGACGAAATCTTCCGCTCCGTGGCCGCAGCGAGCGTACCGAGTCAAGAGAGACGCGTGATTTTCTTGAAATAACCGTGCTATGCTCAGATTCACTTCTCGAGCAGGCGGGTACGACAGACGAAATCTTCCGCTACGTGGCCGCAGCGAGCGTACTGAGTCAAGAGAGACGCGTGATTTTCTTGAAATAAGCGTGCTACGCTCAGATTCACTTGTCGAGCAGACGGGTACGACGGACGAAATCTGCCGGTCCGTGGCCGCAGTGAGCGTACTAAGTCAAGAGAGACGCGTGATTTTCTTGAAATAACCGTGCTATGCTCAGATTCACTTCTCGAGCAGGCGGGTACGACAGACGAAATCTTCCGCTCCGTGGCCGCAGCGAGCGTACGGAGTCAAGAGAGACGCGTGATTTTCTTGAAATAACCGTGCTATGCTCAGATTCACTTCTCGAGCAAGCGGGTACGACAGACGAAATCTTCCGCTCCGTGGCCGCAGCGAGCGTACCGAGTCAAGAGAGACGCGGGATTTTCTTGAAATAACCGTGCTATGCTCAGATTCACTTCTCGAGCAGGCGGGTACGACAGACGAAATCTTCCCCTCCGTGGCCGCAGCGAGCGTACTGAGTCAAGAGAGACGCGTGATTTTCTTGAAATAACCGTGCTATGCTCAGATTCACTTCTCGAGCAGACGAGTACGACAGACGAAATCTTCCGCTCCGTGGCCGCAGCGAGCGTACTGAGTCAAGAGAGACGCGTGATTTTCTTGAAATAACCGTGCTATGCTCAGATTCACTTCTCGAGCAGGCGGGTACGACAGACGAAATCTTCCGCTCCGTGGCCGCAGCGAGCGTACTAAGTCAATAGAGACACGTGATTTTCTTGAAATAACCGTGCTATGCTCAGATTCACTTCTCGATCAGGCGGGTACGACAGACGAAATCTTCCGCTCCGTGGCCGCAGCGAGCGTACTGAGTCAAGAGAGACGCGTGATTTTCTTGAAATAAGCGAGCTATGTTCAGATTCACTTGTCGAACAGACGGTTACGACAGACGAAATCTTCCGCTCCGTGGCCGCAGCGAGCGTACTAAGTCGAGAGAGACGCGTGAGTTTCTTGAAATAAGCGTGCTATGCTCAGATTCACTTGTCGAGCAGACGGGTACGACAGACGAAATCTGCCGCTCCGTGGCCGCAGTGAGCGTACTAGGTCAAGAGAGACGCGTGATTTTCTTGAAAAAACCTTGCTATGCTCAGATTCACTTATCGAGCAGGCGGGTACGACAGACGAAATCTTCCGCTCCGTGGCCGCAGCGAGCGTACTGAGTCAAGAGAGACAAGTGATGTTCTTGAAATAAGCGTGCTATGCTCAGATTCACTTGTCGAGAAGACGGGTACAACAGACGAAATCTTCCGCTCCGTTGCCGCAGCGAGCGTACTAAGTCGAGAGAGACGCGTGATTTTCTTGAAATAAGCGTGCTATGATCAGATTCACTTCTCGAGCAGATGGGTACGACAGACGAAATCTTCTGCTCCGTTGCTGCAGCGAGCATACTGAGTCAAGAGAGACGCGTGATGTTCTTGAAATAAGCGTGCTATGCTCAGATTCACTTCTCGAGCAGACGGGTACGACAGACGAAATCTTCCGCTCCGTTGCCGCAGCGAGTGTACTGAGTCAAGAGAGACGCGTGATTTTCTTGAAATAAGCGTGCTATGCTCAAATTCACTTGTCGAGCACACGGGTACGACGGATGAAATCTGCCGATCCGTGGCCGCAGTGAGCGTACTAAGTCAAGAGAGACGCGTGATTTTCTTGAAATAGCCGTGCTATGCTCAGATTCTCTTCTCGAGCAGGCGGGTACGACTGACGAAATCTTCCACTCCGTGGCCGCAGCGAGCGTACTGAGTCAAGAGAGACGCGTGATTTTCTTGAAATAACCGTGCTATGCTGAGATTCACTTCTCGAGCAGGCGGGTACGACAGACGAAATCTTCCGCTCCGTGGCCGCAGCGAGCGTACCGAGTCAAGAGAGACGCGTGATTTTCTTGAAATAACCGTGCTATTCTCAGATTCACTTCTCGAGCAGGCGGGTACGACAGACGAAATCTTCCGCTCCGTGGCCGCAGCGAGCGTACTGAGTCGAGAGAGACGCGTGATTTTCTTGAAATAACCGTGCTATGCTCAGATTCACTTCTCGAGCAGGCGGGTACGAGAGACGAAATCTTCCGCTCCGTGGTCGCAGCGAGCGTACTGAGTCGAGAGAGACGCGTGATTTTCTTGAAATAACCGTGCTATGCTCAGATTCACTTCTCGAGCAGGCGGGTACGACAGACGAAATCTTCCGCTCCGTGGCCGCAGCGAGCGTACCGAGTCAAGAGAGACGCGTGATTTTCTTGAAATAACCGTGCTATGCTCAGATTCACTTCTCGAGCTGGCGGGTACGACAGACGAAGTCTGCCGCTTCGTGGCCACAGCGAGCGTACAAAGTCGAGAGAGACGCGTGATTTTCTTGAAATAAGCGTCCTATGCTCAGATTCACTTCTCGAGCAGGCGGGTACGACACACGAAATCTGCCGCTCCGTGGCCGCATTGAGCGTACTGAGTCAAGACAGACGCGTGATTTTCTTGAAATAACCGTGCTATGCTCAGATTCACTTCTCGAGCAGGCGGGTACGACAGACGAAATCTTCCGCTCCGTGGCCGCAGCGAGCGTACTGAGTCGAGAGAGACGCGTGATTTTCTTGAAATAAGCGTGCTATGATCAGATTCACTTCTCGAGCAGATGGGTACGACAGACGAAATCTTCTGCTCCGTTGCCGCAGCGAGCATACTGAGTCAAGAGAGACGCGTGATGTTCTTGAAATAAGCGTGCTATGCTCAGATTCACTTCTCGAGCAGACGGGTACGACAGACGAAATCTTCCGCTCCGCTGCCGCAGCGAGTGTACTGAGTCAAGAGAGACGCGTGATTTTCTTGAAATAAGCGTGCTATGCTCAAATTCACTTGTCGAGCAGACGGGTACGACGGATGAAATCTGCCGATCCGTGGCCGCAGTGAGCGTACTAAGTCAAGAGAGACGCGTGATTTTCTTGAAATAGCCGTGCTATGCTCAGATTCTCTTCTCGAGCAGGCGGGTACGACTGACGAAATCTTCCACTCCGTGGCCGCAGCGAGCGTACTGAGTCAAGAGAGACGCGTGATTTTCTTGAAATAACCGTGCTATGCTGAGATTCACTTCTCGAGCAGGCGGGTACGACAGACGAAATCTTCCGCTCCGTGGCCGCAGCGAGCGTACCGAGTCAAGAGAGACGCGTGATTTTCTTGAAATAACCGTGCTATGCTCAGATTCACTTCTCGAGCAGGCGGGTACGACAGACGAAATCTTCCGCTCCGTGGCCGCAGCGAGCGTACTGAGTCGAGAGAGACGCGTGATTTTCTTGAAATAACCGTGCTATGCTCAGATTCACTTCTCGAGCAGGCGGGTACGAGAGACGAAATCTTCCGCTCCGTGGTCGCAGCGAGCGTACTGAGTCGAGAGAGACGCGTGATTTTCTTGAAATAACCGTGCTATGCTCAGATTCACTTCTCGAGCAGGCGGGTACGACAGACGAAATCTTCCGCTCCGTGGCCGCAGCGAGCGTACCGAGTCAAGAGAGACGCGTGATTTTCTTGAAATAACCGTGCTATGCTCAGATTCACTTCTCGAGCAGGCGGGTACGACAGACGAAGTCTGCCGCTTCGTGGCCACAGCGAGCGTACAAAGTCGAGAGAGACGCGTGATTTTCTTGAAATAAGCGTCCTATGCTCAGATTCACTTCTCGAGCAGGCGGGTACGACACACGAAATCTGCCGCTCCGTGGCCGCATTGAGCGTACTGAGTCAAGACAGACGCGTGATTTTCTTGAAATAACCGTTCTATGCTCAGATTCACTTCTCGAGCAGGCGGGTACGACAGACGAAATCTTCCGCTCCGTGGCCGCAGCGAGCGTACTGAGTCGAGAGAGACGCGTGATTTTCTTGAAATAACCGTGCTATGCTCAGATTCACTTCTCGATCAGGCGGGTACGGCAGAAGAAATCTTCCGCTCCGTGGCCGTAGCGAGCGTACTGAGTCAAGAGAGACGCGTGATTTTCTTGAAATAACCGTGCTATGCTCAGATTCACTTCTCGAGCAGGCGGGTACGACAGACGAAATCTTCCGCTCGGTGGCCGCAGCGAGCGTACCGAGTCAAGAGAGACGCGTGATTTTCTTGAAATAACCGTGCTATGCTCAGATTCACTTCTCGAGCAGGCGGGTACGACAGACGAAGTCTGCCGCTTCGTGGCCACAGCGAGCGTACAAAGTCGAGAGAGACGCGTGATTTTCTTGAAATAAGCGTCCTATGCTCAGATTCACTTCTCGAGCAGGCGGGTACGACAGACGAAATCTTCCGCTCCGTGGCCGCAGCGAGCGTACTGAGTCAGGAGAGACGCGTGATTTTCTTGAAATAAGCGAGCTATGTTCAGATTCACTTGTCGAACAGACGGTTACGACAGACGAAATCTTCCGCTCCGTGGCCGCAGCGAGCGTACAAAGTCGAGAGAGACGCGTGAGTTTCTTGAAAGAAGCGTGCTATGCTCAGATTCACTTGTCGAGCAGACGGGTACGACAGACGAAACCTGCCGCTCCGTGGCCGCAGTGAGCGTACTAGGTCAAGAGAGACAAGTGATGTTCTTGAAATCAGCGTGCTATGCTCAGATTCACTTGTCCAGCAGACGGGTACGACAGACGAAATCTTCCGCTCCGTTGCCGCACCGAGCGTACTAAGTCGAGAGAGACCCGTGATTTTCTTGAAATAAGCGTGCTATGCTCAGATTCACTTGTCGAGCAGACGGGTACGACAGACGAAATCTTCCGCTCCGTTGCCGCAGCGAGCGTACTGAGTCAAGAGAGACGCGTGATTTTCTTGAAATAAGCGTGCTATGCTCAGATTCACTTGTCGAGCAGACGGGTACGACAGACGAAATCTGCCAGTCCATGGCCTTAGTGAGCGTACTAAGTCAAGAGAGACGCGTGATTTTCTTGAAATAACCGTGCTATGCTCAGATTCACTTCTCGAACAGGCGGGTACGACAGACGAAATCTTCCGCTCCGTGGCCGCAGCGAGCGTACTGAGTCAAGAGAGACGCGTGATTTTCTTGAAATAACCGTGCTATGCTCAGATTCACTTCTCGAGCAGGCGGGTACGACAGACGAAATCTTCCGCTCCGTGGCCGCAGCGAGCGTACTGAGTCAAGAGAGACGCATGATTTTCTTGAAATAACCGTGCTATGCTCAGATCCACTTCTCGAGCAGGCGGGTACGACAGACGAAATCTTCCGCTCCGTGGCCGCAGCGAGCGTACTAAGTCAAGAGAGACACGTGATTTTCTTGAAATAACCGTTCTATGCTCAGATTCACTTCTCGATCAGGCGGGTACGACAGAAGAAATCTTCCGCTCCGTGGCCGTAGCGAGCGTACTGAGTCAAGAGAGACGCGTGATATTCTTGAAATAACCGTGCTATGCTCAGATTCACTTCTCGAGCAGGCGGGTACGACAGACGAAATCTGCCAGTCCGTGGCCGCAGTGAGCGTACTAAGTCAGGAGAGACGCGTGATTTTCTTGAAATAACCGTGCTATGCTCAGATTCACTTCTCGAACAGGCGGGTACGACGGACGAAATCTTCCGCTCCGTGGCCGCAGCGAGCGTGCTGAGTCAAGAGAGACGCGTGATTTTCTTGAAATAACCGTGCTATGCTCAGATTCACTTCTCGAGCAGGCGGGTACGACAGACGAAATCTTCCGCTCCGTGGCCGCAGCAAGCGTACTGAGTCAACAGAGACGCGTGATTTTCTTGAAATAACCGTGCTATGCTCAGATTCACTTCTCGATCAGGCGGGTACGACAGAAGAAATCTTCCGCTCCGTGGCCGTAGCCAGCGTACTGAGTCAAGAGAGACGCGTGATTTTCTTGAAATAACCGTGCTATGCTCAGATTCACTTCTCGAGCAGGCGGGTACGACAGACGAAATCTTCCGCTCCGTGGCCGCAGCGAGCGTACTGAGTCAGGAGAGACGCGTGATTTTCTTGAAATAAGCGAGCTATGTTCAGATTCACTTGTCGAACAGACGGTTACGACAGACGAAATCTTCCGCTCCGTGGCCGCAGCGAGCGTACTAAGTCGAGAGAGACGCGTGAGTTTCTTGAAATAAGCGTGCTATGCTCAGATTCACTTGTCGAGCAGACGGGTACGACAGACGAAATCTGCCGCTCCGTGGCCGCAGTGAGCGTACTAGGTCAAGAGAGACGCGTGATTTTATTGAAAAAACCTTGCTATGCTCAGATTCACTTATCGAGCAGGCGTGTACGACAGACGAAATCTTCCGCTCCGGGGCCGCAGCGAGCGTACTGAGTCAAGAGAGACAAGTGATGTTCTTGAAATAAGCGTGCTATGCTCAGATTCACTTGTCGAGCAGACGGGTACGACAGACGAAATCTTCCGCTCCGTTGCCGCAGCGAGCGTACTAAGTCGAGAGAGACCCGTGATTTTCTTGAAATAAGCGTGCTATGCTCAGATTCACTTGTCGAGCAGACGGGTACGACAGACGAAATCTTCCGCTCCGTTGCCGCAGCAAACGTACTGAGTCAAGAGAGACGCGTGATTTTCTTGAAATAAGCGTGCTATGCTCAGATTCACTTGTCGAGCAGACGGGTACGACAGACGAAATCTGCCAGTCCATGGCCGCAGTGAGCGTACTAAGTCAAGAGAGACGCGTGATTTTCTTGAAATAACCGTACTATGCTCAGATTCACTTCTCGAACAGGCGGGTATGACAGACGAAATCTTCCGCTCCGTGGCCGCAGCGAGCGTACTGAGTCAAGAGAGACGCGTGATTTTCTTGAAATAACCGTGCTATGCTCAGATTCACTTCTCGAGCAGGCGGGTACGACAGACGAAATCTTCCGCTCCGTGGCCGCAGCGAGCGTACTGAGTCAAGAGAGACGCGCGATTTTCTTGAAATAACCGTGCTATGGTCAGATCCACTTCTCGAGCAGGCGGGTACGACAGACGAAATCTTCCGCTCCGTGGCCGCAGCGAGCGTACTAAGTCAAGAGAGACACGTGATTTTCTTGAAATAACCGTGCTATGCTCAGATTCACTTCTCGATCAGTCGGGTACGACAGAAGAAATCTTCCGCTCCGTGGCCGTAGCGAGCGTACTGAGTCAAGAGAGACGCGTGATATTCTTGAAATAACCGTGCTATGCTCAGATTCACTTCTCGAGCAGGCGGGTACGACAGACGAAATCTTCCGCTCCGTGGCCGCAGCGAGCGTACTAGGTCAAGAGAGACGCGTGATTTTCTTGAAAAAACCTTGCTATGCTCAGATTCACTTATCGAGCAGGCGGGTACGACAGACGAAATCTTCCGCTCCGGGGCCGCAGCGAGCGTACTGAGTCAAGAGAGACAAGTGATGTTCTTGAAATAAGCGTGCTATGCTCAGATTCACTTGTCGAGCAGACGGGTACGACAGACGAAATCTTCCGCTGCGTTGCCGCAGCGAGCGTACTAAGTCGAGAGAGACCCGTGATTTTCTTGAAATAAGCGTGCTATGCTCAGATTCACTTGTCGAGCAGACGGGTACGACAGACGAAATCTGCCGCTCCGTGGCCGCAGTGAGCGTACTAGGTCAAGAGAGACGCGTGATTTTCTTGAAAAAACCTTGCTATGCTCAGATTCACTTATCGAGCAGGCGGGTACGACAGACGAAATCTTCCGCTCCGGGGCCGCAGCGAGCGTACTGAGTCAAGAGAGACAAGTGATGTTCTTGAAATAAGCGTGCTATGCTCAGATTCACTTGTCGAGCAGACGGGTACGACAGACGAAATCTTCCGCTCCGTGGCCGCATTGAGCGTACTGAGTCAAGACAGACGCGTGATTTTCTTGAAATAACCGTTCTATGCTCAGATTCACTTCTCGAGCAGGCGGGTACGACAGACGAAATCTTCCGCTCCGTGGCCGCAGCGAGCGTACTGAGTCGAGAGAGACGCGTGATTTTCTTGAAATAACCGTGCTATGCTCAGATTCACTTCTCGATCAGGCGGGTACGGCAGAAGAAATCTTCCGCTCCGTGGCCGTAGCGAGCGTACTGAGTCAAGAGAGACGCGTGATTTTCTTGAAATAACCGTGCTATGCTCAGATTCACTTCTCGAGCAGGCGGGTACGACAGACGAAATCTTCCGCTCGGTGGCCGCAGCGAGCGTACCGAGTCAAGAGAGACGCGTGATTTTCTTGAAATAACCGTGCTATGCTCAGATTCACTTCTCGAGCAGGCGGGTACGACAGACGAAGTCTGCCGCTTCGTGGCCACAGCGAGCGTACAAAGTCGAGAGAGACGCGTGATTTTCTTGAAATAAGCGTCCTATGCTCAGATTCACTTCTCGAGCAGGCGGGTACGACAGACGAAATCTTCCGCTCCGTGGCCGCAGCGAGCGTACTGAGTCAGGAGAGACGCGTGATTTTCTTGAAATAAGCGAGCTATGTTCAGATTCACTTGTCGAACAGACGGTTACGACAGACGAAATCTTCCGCTCCGTGGCCGCAGCGAGCGTACAAAGTCGAGAGAGACGCGTGAGTTTCTTGAAAGAAGCGTGCTATGCTCAGATTCACTTGTCGAGCAGACGGGTACGACAGACGAAACCTGCCGCTCCGTGGCCGCAGTGAGCGTACTAGGTCAAGAGAGACAAGTGATGTTCTTGAAATAAGCGTGCTATGCTCAGATTCACTTGTCCAGCAGACGGGTACGACAGACGAAATCTTCCGCTCCGTTGCCGCAGCGAGCGTACTAAGTCGAGAGAGACCCGTGATTTTCTTGAAATAAGCGTGCTATGCTCAGATTCACTTGTCGAGCAGACGGGTACGACAGACGAAATCTTCCGCTCCGTTGCCGCAGCGAGCGTACTGAGTCAAGAGAGACGCGTGATTTTCTTGAAATAAGCGTGCTATGCTCAGATTCACTTGTCGAGCAGACGGGTACGACAGACGAAATCTGCCAGTCCATGGCCTTAGTGAGCGTACTAAGTCAAGAGAGACGCGTGATTTTCTTGAAATAACCGTGCTATGCTCAGATTCACTTCTCGAACAGGCGGGTACGACAGACGAAATCTTCCGCTCCGTGGCCGCAGCGAGCGTACTGAGTCAAGAGAGACGCGTGATTTTCTTGAAATAACCGTGCTATGCTCAGATTCACTTCTCGAGCAGGCGGGTACGACAGACGAAATCTTCCGCTCCGTGGCCGCAGCGAGCGTACTGAGTCAAGAGAGACGCATGATTTTCTTGAAATAACCGTGCTATGCTCAGATCCACTTCTCGAGCAGGCGGGTACGACAGACGAAATCTTCCGCTCCGTGGCCGCAGCGAGCGTACTAAGTCAAGAGAGACACGTGATTTTCTTGAAATAACCGTTCTATGCTCAGATTCACTTCTCGATCAGGCGGGTACGACAGAAGAAATCTTCCGCTCCGTGGCCGTAGCGAGCGTACTGAGTCAAGAGAGACGCGTGATATTCTTGAAATAACCGTGCTATGCTCAGATTCACTTCTCGAGCAGGCGGGTACGACAGACGAAATCTGCCAGTCCGTGGCCGCAGTGAGCGTACTAAGTCAGGAGAGACGCGTGATTTTCTTGAAATAACCGTGCTATGCTCAGATTCACTTCTCGAACAGGCGGGTACGACGGACGAAATCTTCCGCTCCGTGGCCGCAGCGAGCGTGCTGAGTCAAGAGAGACGCGTGATTTTCTTGAAATAACCGTGCTATGCTCAGATTCACTTCTCGAGCAGGCGGGTACGACAGACGAAATCTTCCGCTCCGTGGCCGCAGCAAGCGTACTGAGTCAACAGAGACGCGTGATTTTCTTGAAATAACCGTGCTATGCTCAGATTCACTTCTCGATCAGGCGGGTACGACAGAAGAAATCTTCCGCTCCGTGGCCGTAGCGAGCGTACTGAGTCAAGAGAGACGCGTGATTTTCTTGAAATAACCGTGCTATGCTCAGATTCACTTCTCGAGCAGGCGGGTACGACAGACGAAATCTTCCGCTCCGTGGCCGCAGCGAGCGTACTGAGTCAGGAGAGACGCGTGATTTTCTTGAAATAAGCGAGCTATGTTCAGATTCACTTGTCGAACAGACGGTTACGACAGACGAAATCTTCCGCTCCGTGGCCGCAGCGAGCGTACTAAGTCGAGAGAGACGCGTGAGTTTCTTGAAATAAGCGTGCTATGCTCAGATTCACTTGTCGAGCAGACGGGTACGACAGACGAAATCTGCCGCTCCGTGGCCGCAGTGAGCGTACTAGGTCAAGAGAGACGCGTGATTTTATTGAAAAAACCTTGCTATGCTCAGATTCACTTATCGAGCAGGCGGGTACGACAGACGAAATCTTCCGCTCCGGGGCCGCAGCGAGCGTACTGAGTCAAGAGAGACAAGTGATGTTCTTGAAATAAGCGTGCTATGCTCAGATTCACTTGTCGAGCAGACGGGTACGACAGACGAAATCTTCCGCTCCGTTGCCGCAGCGAGCGTACTAAGTCGAGAGAGACCCGTGATTTTCTTGAAATAAGCGTGCTATGCTCAGATTCACTTGTCGAGCAGACGGGTACGACAGACGAAATCTTCCGCTCCGTTGCCGCAGCAAACGTACTGAGTCAAGAGAGACGCGTGATTTTCTTGAAATAAGCGTGCTATGCTCAGATTCACTTGTCGAGCAGACGGGTACGACAGACGAAATCTGCCAGTCCATGGCCGCAGTGAGCGTACTAAGTCAAGAGAGACGCGTGATTTTCTTGAAATAACCGTACTATGCTCAGATTCACTTCTCGAACAGGCGGGTATGACAGACGAAATCTTCCGCTCCGTGGCCGCAGCGAGCGTACTGAGTCAAGAGAGACGCGTGATTTTCTTGAAATAACCGTGCTATGCTCAGATTCACTTCTCGAGCAGGCGGGTACGACAGACGAAATCTTCCGCTCCGTGGCCGCAGCGAGCGTACTGAGTCAAGAGAGACGCGCGATTTTCTTGAAATAACCGTGCTATGGTCAGATCCACTTCTCGAGCAGGCGGGTACGACAGACGAAATCTTCCGCTCCGTGGCCGCAGCGAGCGTACTAAGTCAAGCGAGACACGTGATTTTCTTGAAATAACCGTGCTATGCTCAGATTCACTTCTCGATCAGTCGGGTACGACAGAAGAAATCTTCCGCTCCGTGGCCGTAGCGAGCGTACTGAGTCAAGAGAGACGCGTGATATTCTTGAAATAACCGTGCTATGCTCAGATTCACTTCTCGAGCAGGCGGGTACGACAGACGAAATCTTCCGCTCCGTGGCCGCAGCGAGCGTACTAGGTCAAGAGAGACGCGTGATTTTCTTGAAAAAACCTTGCTATGCTCAGATTCACTTATCGAGCAGGCGGGTACGACAGACGAAATCTTCCGCTCCGGGGCCGCAGCGAGCGTACTGAGTCAAGAGAGACAAGTGATGTTCTTGAAATAAGCGTGCTATGCTCAGATTCACTTGTCGAGCAGACGGGTACGACAGACGAAATCTTCCGCTGCGTTGCCGCAGCGAGCGTACTAAGTCGAGAGAGACCCGTGATTTTCTTGAAATAAGCGTGCTATGCTCAGATTCACTTGTCGAGCAGACGGGTACGACAGACGAAATCTGCCGCTCCGTGGCCGCAGTGAGCGTACTAGGTCAAGAGAGACGCGTGATTTTCTTGAAAAAACCTTGCTATGCTCAGATTCACTTATCGAGCAGGCGGGTACGACAGACGAAATCTTCCGCTCCGGGGCCGCAGCGAGCGTACTGAGTCAAGAGAGACAAGTGATGTTCTTGAAATAAGCGTGCTATGCTCAGATTCACTTGTCGAGCAGACGGGTACGACAGACGAAATCTTCCGCTCCGTTGCCGCAGCGAGCGTACTAAGTCGAGAGAGACCCGTGATTTTCTTGAAATAAGCGTGCTATGCTCAGATTCACTTGTCGAGAAGACGGGTACGACAGACGAAATCTTCCGCTCCGTTGCCGCAGCGAGCGTACTGAGTCAAGAGAGACGCGTGATTTTATTGAAATAAGCGTGCTATGCTCAGATTCACTTGTCGAGCAGACGGGTACGACAGACGAAATCTGCCAGTCCATGGCCGCAGTGAGCGTACTAAGTCAAGAGAGACGCGTGATTTTCTTGAAATAACCGTGCTATGCTCAGATTCACTTCTCGAACAGGCGGGTACGACAGACGAAATCTTCCGCTCCGTGGCCGCAGCGAGCGTACTGAGTCAAGAGAGACGCGTCATTTTCTTGAAATAACCGTGCTATGCTCAGATTCACTTCTCGAACAGGCGGGTACGACAGACGAAATCTTCCGCTCCGTGGCCGCAGCGAGCGTACTGAGTCAAGAGAGACGCGTGATTTTCTTGAAATAACCGTGCTATGCTCAGATTCACTTCTCGAGCAGGCGGGTACGACAGACGAAATCTTCCGCTCCGTGGCCGCAGCGAGCGTACTGAGTCAAGAGAGACGCATGATTTTCTTGAAATAACCGTGCTATGCTCAGATCCACTTCTCGAGCAGGCGGGTACGACAGACGAAATCTTCCGCTCCGTGGCCGCAGCGAGCGTACTAAGTCAAGAGAGACACGTGATTTTCTTGAAATAACCGTTCTATGCTCAGATTCACTTCTCGATCAGGCGGGTACGACTGAAGAAATCTTCCGCTCCGTGGCCGTAGCGAGCGTACTGAGTCAAGAGAGACGCGTGATATTCTTGAAATAACCGTGCTATGCTCAGATTCACTTCTCGAGCAGGCGGGTACGACAGACGAAATCTGCCAGTCCGTGGCCGCAGTGAGCGTACTGAGTCAAGACAGACGCGTGATTTTCTTGAAATAACCGTTCTATGCTCAGATTCACTTCTCGAGCAGGCGGGTACGACAGACGAAATCTTCCGCTCCGTGGCCGCAGCGAGCGTACTGAGTCGAGAGAGACGCGTGATTTTCTTGAAATAACCGTGCTATGCTCAGATTCACTTCTCGATCAGGCGGGTACGGCAGAAGAAATCTTCCGCTCCGTGGCCGTAGCGAGCGTACTGAGTCAAGAGAGACGCGTGATTTTCTTGAAATAACCGTGCTATGCTCAGATTCACTTCTCGAGCAGGCGGGTACGACAGACGAAATCTTCCGCTCGGTGGCCGCAGCGAGCGTACCGAGTCAAGAGAGACGCGTGATTTTCTTGAAATAACCGTGCTATGCTCAGATTCACTTCTCGAGCAGGCGGGTACGACAGACGAAGTCTGCCGCTTCGTGGCCACAGCGAGCGTACAAAGTCGAGAGAGACGCGTGATTTTCTTGAAATAAGCGTCCTATGCTCAGATTCACTTCTCGAGCAGGCGGGTACGACAGACGAAATCTTCCGCTCCGTGGCCGCAGCGAGCGTACTGAGTCAGGAGAGACGCGTGATTTTCTTGAAATAAGCGAGCTATGTTCAGATTCACTTGTCGAACAGACGGTTACGACAGACGAAATCTTCCGCTCCGTGGCCGCAGCGAGCGTACAAAGTCGAGAGAGACGCGTGAGTTTCTTGAAAGAAGCGTGCTATGCTCAGATTCACTTGTCGAGCAGACGGGTACGACAGACGAAACCTGCCGCTCCGTGGCCGCAGTGAGCGTACTAGGTCAAGAGAGACAAGTGATGTTCTTGAAATAAGCGTGCTATGCTCAGATTCACTTGTCCAGCAGACGGGTACGACAGACGAAATCTTCCGCTCCGTTGCCGCAGCGAGCGTACTAAGTCGAGAGAGACCCGTGATTTTCTTGAAATAAGCGTGCTATGCTCAGATTCACTTGTCGAGCAGACGGGTACGACAGACGAAATCTTCCGCTCCGTTGCCGCAGCGAGCGTACTGAGTCAAGAGAGACGCGTGATTTTCTTGAAATAAGCGTGCTATGCTCAGATTCACTTGTCGAGCAGACGGGTACGACAGACGAAATCTGCCAGTCCATGGCCTTAGTGAGCGTACTAAGTCAAGAGAGACGCGTGATTTTCTTGAAATAACCGTGCTATGCTCAGATTCACTTCTCGAACAGGCGGGTACGACAGACGAAATCTTCCGCTCCGTGGCCGCAGCGAGCGTACTGAGTCAAGAGAGACGCGTGATTTTCTTGAAATAACCGTGCTATGCTCAGATTCACTTCTCGAGCAGGCGGGTACGACAGACGAAATCTTCCGCTCCGTGGCCGCAGCGAGCGTACTGAGTCAAGAGAGACGCATGATTTTCTTGAAATAACCGTGCTATGCTCAGATCCACTTCTCGAGCAGGCGGGTACGACAGACGAAATCTTCCGCTCCGTGGCCGCAGCGAGCGTACTAAGTCAAGAGAGACACGTGATTTTCTTGAAATAACCGTTCTATGCTCAGATTCACTTCTCGATCAGGCGGGTACGACAGAAGAAATCTTCCGCTCCGTGGCCGTAGCGAGCGTACTGAGTCAAGAGAGACGCGTGATATTCTTGAAATAACCGTGCTATGCTCAGATTCACTTCTCGAGCAGGCGGGTACGACAGACGAAATCTGCCAGTCCGTGGCCGCAGTGAGCGTACTAAGTCAGGAGAGACGCGTGATTTTCTTGAAATAACCGTGCTATGCTCAGATTCACTTCTCGAACAGGCGGGTACGACGGACGAAATCTTCCGCTCCGTGGCCGCAGCGAGCGTGCTGAGTCAAGAGAGACGCGTGATTTTCTTGAAATAACCGTGCTATGCTCAGATTCACTTCTCGAGCAGGCGGGTACGACAGACGAAATCTTCCGCTCCGTGGCCGCAGCAAGCGTACTGAGTCAACAGAGACGCGTGATTTTCTTGAAATAACCGTGCTATGCTCAGATTCACTTCTCGATCAGGCGGGTACGACAGAAGAAATCTTCCGCTCCGTGGCCGTAGCGAGCGTACTGAGTCAAGAGAGACGCGTGATTTTCTTGAAATAACCGTGCTATGCTCAGATTCACTTCTCGAGCAGGCGGGTACGACAGACGAAATCTTCCGCTCCGTGGCCGCAGCGAGCGTACTGAGTCAGGAGAGACGCGTGATTTTCTTGAAATAAGCGAGCTATGTTCAGATTCACTTGTCGAACAGACGGTTACGACAGACGAAATCTTCCGCTCCGTGGCCGCAGCGAGCGTACTAAGTCGAGAGAGACGCGTGAGTTTCTTGAAATAAGCGTGCTATGCTCAGATTCACTTGTCGAGCAGACGGGTACGACAGACGAAATCTGCCGCTCCGTGGCCGCAGTGAGCGTACTAGGTCAAGAGAGACGCGTGATTTTATTGAAAAAACCTTGCTATGCTCAGATTCACTTATCGAGCAGGCGGGTACGACAGACGAAATCTTCCGCTCCGGGGCCGCAGCGAGCGTACTGAGTCAAGAGAGACAAGTGATGTTCTTGAAATAAGCGTGCTATGCTCAGATTCACTTGTCGAGCAGACGGGTACGACAGACGAAATCTTCCGCTCCGTTGCCGCAGCGAGCGTACTAAGTCGAGAGAGACCCGTGATTTTCTTGAAATAAGCGTGCTATGCTCAGATTCACTTGTCGAGCAGACGGGTACGACAGACGAAATCTTCCGCTCCGTTGCCGCAGCAAACGTACTGAGTCAAGAGAGACGCGTGATTTTCTTGAAATAAGCGTGCTATGCTCAGATTCACTTGTCGAGCAGACGGGTACGACAGACGAAATCTGCCAGTCCATGGCCGCAGTGAGCGTACTAAGTCAAGAGAGACGCGTGATTTTCTTGAAATAACCGTACTATGCTCAGATTCACTTCTCGAACAGGCGGGTATGACAGACGAAATCTTCCGCTCCGTGGCCGCAGCGAGCGTACTGAGTCAAGAGAGACGCGTGATTTTCTTGAAATAACCGTGCTATGCTCAGATTCACTTCTCGAGCAGGCGGGTACGACAGACGAAATCTTCCGCTCCGTGGCCGCAGCGAGCGTACTGAGTCAAGAGAGACGCGCGATTTTCTTGAAATAACCGTGCTATGGTCAGATCCACTTCTCGAGCAGGCGGGTACGACAGACGAAATCTTCCGCTCCGTGGCCGCAGCGAGCGTACTAAGTCAAGCGAGACACGTGATTTTCTTGAAATAACCGTGCTATGCTCAGATTCACTTCTCGATCAGTCGGGTACGACAGAAGAAATCTTCCGCTCCGTGGCCGTAGCGAGCGTACTGAGTCAAGAGAGACGCGTGATATTCTTGAAATAACCGTGCTATGCTCAGATTCACTTCTCGAGCAGGCGGGTACGACAGACGAAATCTTCCGCTCCGTGGCCGCAGCGAGCGTACTAGGTCAAGAGAGACGCGTGATTTTCTTGAAAAAACCTTGCTATGCTCAGATTCACTTATCGAGCAGGCGGGTACGACAGACGAAATCTTCCGCTCCGGGGCCGCAGCGAGCGTACTGAGTCAAGAGAGACAAGTGATGTTCTTGAAATAAGCGTGCTATGCTCAGATTCACTTGTCGAGCAGACGGGTACGACAGACGAAATCTTCCGCTGCGTTGCCGCAGCGAGCGTACTAAGTCGAGAGAGACCCGTGATTTTCTTGAAATAAGCGTGCTATGCTCAGATTCACTTGTCGAGCAGACGGGTACGACAGACGAAATCTGCCGCTCCGTGGCCGCAGTGAGCGTACTAGGTCAAGAGAGACGCGTGATTTTCTTGAAAAAACCTTGCTATGCTCAGATTCACTTATCGAGCAGGCGGGTACGACAGACGAAATCTTCCGCTCCGGGGCCGCAGCGAGCGTACTGAGTCAAGAGAGACAAGTGATGTTCTTGAAATAAGCGTGCTATGCTCAGATTCACTTGTCGAGCAGACGGGTACGACAGACGAAATCTTCCGCTCCGTTGCCGCAGCGAGCGTACTAAGTCGAGAGAGACCCGTGATTTTCTTGAAATAAGCGTGCTATGCTCAGATTCACTTGTCGAGAAGACGGGTACGACAGACGAAATCTTCCGCTCCGTTGCCGCAGCGAGCGTACTGAGTCAAGAGAGACGCGTGATTTTATTGAAATAAGCGTGCTATGCTCAGATTCACTTGTCGAGCAGACGGGTACGACAGACGAAATCTGCCAGTCCATGGCCGCAGTGAGCGTACTAAGTCAAGAGAGACGCGTGATTTTCTTGAAATAACCGTGCTATGCTCAGATTCACTTCTCGAACAGGCGGGTACGACAGACGAAATCTTCCGCTCCGTGGCCGCAGCGAGCGTACTGAGTCAAGAGAGACGCGTCATTTTCTTGAAATAACCGTGCTATGCTCAGATTCACTTCTCGAACAGGCGGGTACGACAGACGAAATCTTCCGCTCCGTGGCCGCAGCGAGCGTACTGAGTCAAGAGAGACGCGTGATTTTCTTGAAATAACCGTGCTATGCTCAGATTCACTTCTCGAGCAGGCGGGTACGACAGACGAAATCTTCCGCTCCGTGGCCGCAGCGAGCGTACTGAGTCAAGAGAGACGCATGATTTTCTTGAAATAACCGTGCTATGCTCAGATCCACTTCTCGAGCAGGCGGGTACGACAGACGAAATCTTCCGCTCCGTGGCCGCAGCGAGCGTACTAAGTCAAGAGAGACACGTGATTTTCTTGAAATAACCGTTCTATGCTCAGATTCACTTCTCGATCAGGCGGGTACGACAGAAGAAATCTTCCGCTCCGTGGCCGTAGCGAGCGTACTGAGTCAAGAGAGACGCGTGATATTCTTGAAATAACCGTGCTATGCTCAGATTCACTTCTCGAGCAGGCGGGTACGACAGACGAAATCTGCCAGTCCGTGGCCGCAGTGAGCGTACTAAGTCAGGAGAGACGCGTGATTTTCTTGAAATAACCGTGCTATGCTCAGATTCACTTCTCGAACAGGCGGGTACGACGGACGAAATCTTCCGCTCCGTGGCCGCAGCGAGCGTGCTGAGTCAAGAGAGACGCGTGATTTTCTTGAAATAACCGTGCTATGCTCAGATTCACTTCTCGAGCAGGCGGGTGCGACAGACGAAATCTTCCGCTCCGTGGCCGCAGCAAGCGTACTGAGTCAACAGAGACGCGTGATTTTCTTGAAATAACCGTGCTATGCTCAGATTCACTTCTCGATCAGGCGGGTACGACAGAAGAAATCTTCCGCTCCGTGGCCGTAGCGAGCGTACTGAGTCAAGAGAGACGCGTGATTTTCTTGAAATAACCGTGCTATGCTCAGATTCACTTCTCGAGCAGGCGGGTACGACAGACGAAATCTTCCGCTCCGTGGCCGCAGCGAGCGTACTGAGTCAGGAGAGACGCGTGATTTTCTTGAAATAAGCGAGCTATGTTCAGATTCACTTGTCGAACAGACGGTTACGACAGACGAAATCTTCCGCTCCGTGGCCGCAGCGAGCGTACTAAGTCGAGAGAGACGCGTGAGTTTCTTGAAATAAGCGTGCTATGCTCAGATTCACTTGTCGAGCAGACGGGTACGACAGACGAAATCTGCCGCTCCGTGGCCGCAGTGAGCGTACTAGGTCAAGAGAGACGCGTGATTTTATTGAAAAAACCTTGCTATGCTCAGATTCACTTATCGAGCAGGCGGGTACGACAGACGAAATCTTCCGCTCCGGGGCCGCAGCGAGCGTACTGAGTCAAGAGAGACAAGTGATGTTCTTGAAATAAGCGTGCTATGCTCAGATTCACTTGTCGAGCAGACGGGTACGACAGACGAAATCTTCCGCTCCGTTGCCGCAGCGAGCGTACTAAGTCGAGAGAGACCCGTGATTTTCTTGAAATAAGCGTGCTATGCTCAGATTCACTTGTCGAGCAGACGGGTACGACAGACGAAATCTTCCGCTCCGTTGCCGCAGCAAACGTACTGAGTCAAGAGAGACGCGTGATTTTCTTGAAATAAGCGTGCTATGCTCAGATTCACTTGTCGAGCAGACGGGTACGACAGACGAAATCTGCCAGTCCATGGCCGCAGTGAGCGTACTAAGTCAAGAGAGACGCGTGATTTTCTTGAAATAACCGTACTATGCTCAGATTCACTTCTCGAACAGGCGGGTATGACAGACGAAATCTTCCGCTCCGTGGCCGCAGCGAGCGTACTGAGTCAAGAGAGACGCGTGATTTTCTTGAAATAACCGTGCTATGCTCAGATTCACTTCTCGAGCAGGCGGGTACGACAGACGAAATCTTCCGCTCCGTGGCCGCAGCGAGCGTACTGAGTCAAGAGAGACGCGCGATTTTCTTGAAATAACCGTGCTATGGTCAGATCCACTTCTCGAGCAGGCGGGTACGACAGACGAAATCTTCCGCTCCGTGGCCGCAGCGAGCGTACTAAGTCAAGAGAGACACGTGATTTTCTTGAAATAACCGTGCTATGCTCAGATTCACTTCTCGATCAGTCGGGTACGACAGAAGAAATCTTCCGCTCCGTGGCCGTAGCGAGCGTACTGAGTCAAGAGAGACGCGTGATATTCTTGAAATAACCGTGCTATGCTCAGATTCACTTCTCGAGCAGGCGGGTACGACAGACGAAATCTTCCGCTCCGTGGCCGCAGCGAGCGTACTAGGTCAAGAGAGACGCGTGATTTTCTTGAAAAAACCTTGCTATGCTCAGATTCACTTATCGAGCAGGCGGGTACGACAGACGAAATCTTCCGCTCCGGGGCCGCAGCGAGCGTACTGAGTCAAGAGAGACAAGTGATGTTCTTGAAATAAGCGTGCTATGCTCAGATTCACTTGTCGAGCAGACGGGTACGACAGACGAAATCTTCCGCTGCGTTGCCGCAGCGAGCGTACTAAGTCGAGAGAGACCCGTGATTTTCTTGAAATAAGCGTGCTATGCTCAGATTCACTTGTCGAGCAGACGGGTACGACAGACGAAATCTGCCGCTCCGTGGCCGCAGTGAGCGTACTAGGTCAAGAGAGACGCGTGATTTTCTTGAAAAAACCTTGCTATGCTCAGATTCACTTATCGAGCAGGCGGGTACGACAGACGAAATCTTCCGCTCCGGGGCCGCAGCGAGCGTACTGAGTCAAGAGAGACAAGTGATGTTCTTGAAATAAGCGTGCTATGCTCAGATTCACTTGTCGAGCAGACGGGTACGACAGACGAAATCTTCCGCTCCGTTGCCGCAGCGAGCGTACTAAGTCGAGAGAGACCCGTGATTTTCTTGAAATAAGCGTGCTATGCTCAGATTCACTTGTCGAGAAGACGGGTACGACAGACGAAATCTTCCGCTCCGTTGCCGCAGCGAGCGTACTGAGTCAAGAGAGACGCGTGATTTTCTTGAAATAAGCGTGCTATGCTCAGATTCACTTGTCGAGCAGACGGGTACGACAGACGAAATCTGCCAGTCCATGGCCGCAGTGAGCGTACTAAGTCAAGAGAGACGCGTGATTTTCTTGAAATAACCGTGCTATGCTCAGATTCACTTCTCGAACAGGCGGGTACGACAGACGAAATCTTCCGCTCCCTGGCCGCAGCGAGCGTACTGAGTCAAGAGAGACGCGTCATTTTCTTGAAATAACCGTGCTATGCTCAGATTCACTTCTCGAGCAGGCGGGTACGACAGACGAAATCTTCCGCTCCGTGGCCGCAGCGAGCGTACTGAGTCAAGAGAGACGCGTGATTTTCTTGAAATAACCGTGCAATGCTCAGATCCACTTCTCGAGCAGGCGGGTACGACAGACGAAATCTTCCGCTCCGTGGCTGCAGCGAGCGTACTAAGTCAAGAGAGACAGGTGATTTTCTTGAAATAACCGTGCTATGCTCAGATTCACTTCTCGATCAGGCGGGTACGACAGAAGAAATCTTCCGCTCCGTGGCCGTAGCGAGCGTACTGAGTCAAGAGAGACGCGTGATATTCTTGAAATAACCGTGCTATGCTCAGATTCACTTCTCGAGCAGGCGGGTACGACAGACGAAATCTTCCGCTCCGTGGCCGCAGCGAGCGTACTAGGTCAAGAGAGACGCGTGATATTCTTGAAAAAACCTTGCTATGCTCAGATTCACTTATCGAGCAGGCGGGTACGACAGACGAAATCTTCCGCTCCGGGGCCGCAGCGAGCGTACTGAGTCAAGAGAGACAAGTGATGTTCTTGAAATAAGCGTGCTATGCTCAGATTCACTTGTCGAGCAGACGGGTACGACAGACGAAATCTTCCGCTGCGTTGCCGCAGCGAGCGTACTAAGTCGAGAGAGACCCGTGATTTTCTTGAAATAAGCGTGCTATGCTCAGATTCACTTGTCGAGCAGACGGGTACGACAGACGAAATCTTCCGCTCCGTTGCCGCAGCGAGCGTACTGAGTCAAGAGAGACGCGTGATTTTCTTGAAATAAGCGTGCTATGCTCAGATTCACTTGTCGAGCAGACGGGTACGACAGACGAAATCTTCCGCTCCGTTGCCGCAGCGAGCGTACTGAGTCAAGATAGACGCGTGATTTTCTTGAAATAAGCGTGCTATGCTCAGATTCACTTGTCGAGCAGACGGGTACGACGGACGAAATCTTCCGCTCCGTGGCCGCAGCGAGCGTACTAAGTCGAGAGATTCGCGTGAGTTTCTTGAAATAAGCGTGCTATGCTCAGATTCACTTGTCGAGCAGACGGGTACGACAGACGAAATCTGCCGCTCCGTGGCCGCAGTGAGCGTACTAGGTCAAGAGAGACGCGTGATTTTCTTGAAAAACCTTGCTATGCTCAGATTCACTTATCGATCAGGCGGGTACGACAGACGAAATCTTCCGCTCCGTGGCCGCAGCGAGTATACTGAGTCAAGAGAGACAAGTGATGTTCTTGAAATAAGCGTGCTATGCTCATATTCACTTGTCGAGCAGACGGGTACGACAGACGAAATCTTCCGCTCCGTTGCCGCAGCGAGCGTACTAAGTCGAGAGAGACGCGTGATTTTCTTGAAATAAGCGTGCTATGATCAGATTCACTTCTCGAGCAGATGGGTACGACAGACGAAATCTTCTGCTCCGTTGCCGCAGAGAGCATACTGAGTCAAGAGAGACGCGTGATGTTCTTGAAATAAGCGTGCTATGCTCAGATTCACTTGTCGAGCAGACGGGTACGACAGACGAAATCTTCCGCTCCGTGGCCGCAGCGATCGTACTGAGTCAAGAGAGACGCGTGATTTTCTTGAAATAACCGTGCTATGCTCAGATTCACTTCTCGAGCAGGCGGGTACGACAGACGAAATCTTCCGCTCCGTGGCCGCAGCGAGCGTACTGAGTCAAGAGAGACGCGTGATTTTCTTGAAATAACCGTGCTATGCTCAGATACACTTCTCGAGCAGGCGGGTACGACAGACGAAATCTTCCGCTCCGTGGCCGCAGCGAGCGTACTAAGTCAAGAGACACGTGATTTTCTTGAAATAACCGTGCTATGCTCAGATTCACTTCTCGATCAGGCGGGTACGACAGAAGAAATCTTCCGCTCCGTGGCCGTAGCGAGCGTACTGAGTCAAGAGAGACGCGTGATATTCTTGAAATAACCGTGCTATGCTCAGATTCACTTCTCGAGCAGGCGGGTACGACAGACGAAATCTTCCGCTCCGTGGCCGCAGCGAGCGTACTAGGTCAAGAGAGACGCGTGATTTTCTTGAAATAACCGTGCTATGCTCAGATTCACTTCTCGAGCAGGCGGGTACGACAGACGAAATCTGCCGCTCCGTGGCCGCAGCGAGCGTACTGTGTCAAGAGAGACGCATGATTTTCTGGAAATAAGCGTGCTATGCTCAGATTCACTTCTCGAGCAGGCGGGTACGACAGACGAAATCTTCCGCTCCGTGGCCGCAGCGAGCGTACTGAGTCAAGAGAGACGCGTGATTTTCTTGAAATAACCGTGCTATGCTCAGATTCACTTCTCGATCAGGCGGGTACGGCAGAAGAAATCTTCCGCTCCGTGGCCGTAGCGAGCGTACTGAGTCAAGAGAGACGCGTGATTTTCTTGAAATAACCGTGCTATGCTCAGATTCACTTCTCGAGCAGGCGGGTACGACAGACGAAATCTTCCGCTCCGTGGCCGCAGCGAGCGTACCGAGTTAAGAGAGACGCGTGATTTTCTTGAAATAACCGTGCTATGCTCAGATTCACTTCTCGAGCAGGCGGGTACGACAGACGAAGTCTGCCGCTTCGTGGCCACAGCGAGCGTACAAAGTCGAGAGAGACGCGTGATTTTCTTGAAATAAGCGTCCTATGCTCAGATTCACTTCTCGAGCAGGCGGGTACGACAGACGAAATCTTCCGCTCCGTGGCCGCAGCGAGCGTACTGAGTCAGGAGAGACGCGTGATTTTCTTGAAATAAGCGAGCTATGTTCAGATTCACTTGTCGAACAGACGGTTACGACAGACGAAATCTTCCGCTCCGTGGCCGCAGCGAGCGTACAAAGTCGAGAGAGACGCGTGAGTTTCTTGAAAGAAGCGTGCTATGCTCAGATTCACTTGTCGAGCAGACGGGTACGACAGACGAAATCTGCCGCTCCGTGGCCGCAGTGAGCGTACTAGGTCAAGAGAGACAAGTGATGTTCTTGAAATAAGCGTGCTATGCTCAGATTCACTTGTCCAGCAGACGGGTACGACAGACGAAATCTTCCGCTCCGTTGCCGCAGCGAGCGTACTAAGTCGAGAGAGACCCGTGATTTTCTTGAAATAAGCGTGCTATGCTCAGATTCACTTGTCGAGCAGACGGGTACGACAGACGAAATCTTCCGCTCCGTTGCCGCAGCGAGCGTACTGAGTCAAGAGAGACGCGTGATTTTCTTGAAATAAGCGTGCTATGCTCAGATTCACTTGTCGAGCAGACGGGTACGACAGACGAAATCTGCCAGTCCATGGCCGCAGTGAGCGTACTAAGTCAAGAGAGACGCGTGATTTTCTTGAAATAACCGTGCTATGCTCAGATTCACTTCTCGAACAGGCGGGTACGACAGACGAAATCTTCCGCTCCGTGGCCGCAGCGAGCGTACTGAGTCAAGAGAGACGCGTGATTTTCTTGAAATAACCGTGCTATGCTCAGATTCACTTCTCGAGCAGGCGGGTACGACAGACGAAATCTTCCGCTCCGTGGCCGCAGCGAGCGTACTGAGTCAAGAGAGACGCGTGATTTTCTTGAAAAAACCGTGCTATGCTCAGATCCACTTCTCGAGCAGGCGGGTACGACAGACGAAATCTTCCGCTCCGTGGCCGCAGCGAGCGTACTAAGTCAAGAGAGACACGTGATTTTCTTGAAATAACCGTGCTATGCTCAGATTCACTTCTCGATCAGGCGGGTACGACAGAAGAAATCTTCCGCTCCGTGGCCGTAGCGAGCGTACTGAGTCAAGAGAGACGCGTGATATTCTTGAAATAACCGTGCTATGCTCAGATTCACTTCTCGAGCAGGCGGGTACGACAGACGAAATCTGCCAGTCCGTGGCCGCAGTGAGCGTACTAAGTCAGGAGAGACGCGTGATTTTCTTGAAATAACCGTGCTATGCTCAGATTCACTTCTCGAACAGGCGGGTACGACAGACGAAATCTTCCGCTCCGTGGCCGCAGCGAGCGTGCTGAGTCAAGAGAGACGCGTGATTTTCTTGAAATAACCGTGCTATGCTCAGATTCACTTCTCGAGCAGGCGGGTACGACAGACGAAATCTTCCGCTCCGTGGCCGCAGCGAGCGTACTGAGTGAAGAGAGACGCGTGATTTTCTTGAAATAACCGTGCTATGCTCAGATTCACTTCTCGATCAGGCGGGCACGACAGAAGAAATCTTCCGCTCCGTGGCCGTAGCGAGCGTACTGAGTCAAGAGAGACGCGTGATTTTCTTGAAATAACCGTGCTATGCTCAGATTCACTTCTCGAGCAGGCGGGTACGACAGACGAAATCTTCCGCTCCGTGGCCGCAGCGAGCGTACTGAGTCAGGAGAGACGCGTGATTTTCTTGA
Organism: Amblyomma mixtum; assembly: GCF_055824585.1. Classification (NCBI taxonomy): domain Eukaryota; kingdom Metazoa; phylum Arthropoda; class Arachnida; order Ixodida; family Ixodidae; genus Amblyomma; species Amblyomma mixtum. The sequence continues at coordinate 119,956,604 of NC_143021.1, forward strand.
AATAAGCGAGCTATGTTCAGATTCACTTGTCGAACAGACGGTTACGACAGACGAAATCTTCCGCTCCGTGGCCGCAGCGAGCGTACTAAGTCGAGAGAGACGCGTGAGTTTCTTGAAATAAGCGTGCTATGCTCAGATTCACTTGTCGAGCGGACGGGTACGACAGACGAAATCTGCCGCTCCGTGGCCGCAGCGAGCGTACTAGGTCAAGAGAGACGCGTGATTTTCTTGAAATAACCGTGCTATGCTCAGATTCACTTATCGAGCAGGCGGGTACGACAGACGAAATCTTCCGCTCCGTTGCCGCAGCGAGCGTACTAAGTCGAGAGAGACCCGTGATTTTCTTGAAATAAGCGTGCTATGCTCAGATTCACTTGTCGAGCAGACGGGTACGACAGACGAAATCTTCCGCTCCGTTGCCGCAGCGAGCGTACTGAGTCAAGAGAGACGCGTGATTTTCTTGAAATAAGCGTGCTATGCTCAGATTCACTTGTCGAGCAGACGGGTACGACAGACGAAATCTGCCAGTCCATGGCCGCAGTGAGCGTACTAAGTCAAGAGAGACGCGTGATTTTCTTGAAATAACCGTTCTATGCTCAGATTCACTTCTCGAACAGGCGGGTATGACAGACGAAATCTTCCGCTCCGTGGCCGCAGCGAGCGTACTGAGTCAAGAGAGACGCGTGATTTTCTTGAAATAACCGTGCTATGCTCAGATTCACTTCTCGAGCAGGCGGGTACGACAGACGAAATCTTCCGCTCCGTGGCCGCAGCGAGCGTACTGAGTCAAGAGAGACGCGTGATTTTCTTGAAATAACCGTGCTATGCTCAGATCCACTTCTCGAGCAGGCGGGTACGACAGACGAAATCTTCCGCTCCGTGGCCGCAGCGAGCGTACTAAGTCAAGAGAGACACGTGATTTTCTTGAAATAACCGTGCTATGCTCAGATTCACTTCTCGATCAGGCGGGTACGACAGAAGAAATCTTACGCTCCGTGGCCGTAGCGAGCGTACTGAGTCAAGAGAGACGCGTGATATTCTTGAAATAACCGTGCTATGCTCAGATTCACTTCTCGAGCAGGCGGGTACGACAGACGAAATCTTCCGCTGCGTTGCCGCAGCGAGCGTACTAAGTCGAGAGAGACCCGTGATTTTCTTGAAATAAGCGTGCTATGCTCAGATTCACTTGTCGAGCAGACGGGTACGACAGACGAAATCTTCCGCTCCGTTGCCGCAGCGAGCGTACTGAGTCAAGAGAGACGCGTGATTTTCTTGAAATAAGCGTGCTATGCTGAGATTCACTTGTCGAGCAGACGGGTACGACAGACGAAATCTTCCGCTCCGTTGCCGCAGCGAGCGTACTGAGTCAAGATAGACGCGTGATTTTCTTGAAATAAGCGTGCTATGCTCAGATTCACTTGTCGAGCAGACGGGTACGACGGACGAAATCTTCCGCTCCGTGGCCGCAGCGAGCGTACTAAGTCGAGAGATTCGCGTGAGTTTCTTGAAATAAGCGTGATATGCTCAGATTCACTTGTCGAGCAGACGGGTACGACAGACGAAATCTGCCGCTCCGTGGCCGCAGTGAGCGTACTAGGTCAAGAGAGACGCGTGATTTTCTTGAAAAACCTTGCTATCCTCAGATTCACTTATCGATCAGGCGGGTACGACAGACGAAATCTTCCGCTCCGTGGCCGCAGCGAGTATACTGAGTCAAGAGAGACAAGTGATGTTCTTGAAATAAGCGTGCTATGCTCAGATTCACTTGTCGAGCAGACGGGTACGACAGACGAAATCTTCCGCTCCGTTGCCGCAGCGAGCGTACTAAGTCGAGAGAGACGCGTGATTTTCTTGAAATAAGCGTGCTATGATCAGATTCACTTCTCGAGCAGATGGGTACGACAGACGAAATCTTCTGCTCCGTTGCCGCAGAGAGCATACTGAGTCAAGAGAGACGCGTGATGTTCTTGAAATAAGCGTGCTATGCTCAGATTCACTTGTCGAGCAGACGGGTACGACAGACGAAATCTTCCGCTCCGTGGCCGCAGCGAGCGTACTGAGTCAAGAGAGACGCGTGATTTTCTTGAAATAACCGTGCTATGCTCAGATTCACTTCTCGAGCAGGCGGGTACGACAGACGAAATCTTCCGCTCCGTGGCCGCAGCGAGCGTACTGAGTCAAGAGAGACGCGTGATTTTCTTGAAATAACCGTGCTATGCTCAGATCCACTTCTCGAGCAGGCGGGTACGACAGACGAAATCTTCCGCTCCGTGGCCGCAGCGAGCGTACTAAGTCAAGAGACACGTGATTTTCTTGAAATAACCGTGCTATGCTCAGATTCACTTCTCGATCAGGCGGGTACGACAGAAGAAATCTTCCGCTCCGTGGCCGTAGCGAGCGTACTGAGTCAAGAGAGACGCGTGATATTCTTGAAATAACCGTGCTATGCTCAGATTCACTTCTCGAGCAGGCGGGTACGACAGACGAAATCTTCCGCTCCGTGGCCGCAGCGAGCGTACTAGGTCAAGAGAGACGCGTGATTTTCTTGAAATAACCGTGCTATGCTCAGATTCACTTCTCGAGCAGGCGGGTACGACAGACGAAATCTGCCGCTCCGTGGCCGCAGCGAGCGTACTGTGTCAAGAGAGACGCATGATTTTCTGGAAATAAGCGTGCTATGCTCAGATTCACTTCTCGAGCAGGCGGGTACGACAGACGAAATCTTCCGCTCCGTGGCCGCAGCGAGCGTACTGAGTCAAGAGAGACGCGTGATTTTCTTGAAATAACCGTGCTATGCTCAGATTCACTTCTCGATCAGGCGGGTACGGCAGAAGAAATCTTCCGCTCCGTGGCCGTAGCGAGCGTACTGAGTCAAGAGAGACGCGTGATTTTCTTGAAATAACCGTGCTATGCTCAGATTCACTTCTCGAGCAGGCGGGTACGACAGACGAAATCTTCCGCTCCGTGGCCGCAGCGAGCGTACCGAGTTAAGAGAGACGCGTGATTTTCTTGAAATAACCGTGCTATGCTCAGATTCACTTCTCGAGCAGGCGGGTACGACAGACGAAGTCTGCCGCTTCGTGGCCACAGCGAGCGTACAAAGTCGAGAGAGACGCGTGATTTTCTTGAAATAAGCGTCCTATGCTCAGATTCACTTCTCGAGCAGGCGGGTACGACAGACGAAATCTTCCGCTCCGTGGCCGCAGCGAGCGTACTGAGTCAGGAGAGACGCGTGATTTTCTTGAAATAAGCGAGCTATGTTCAGATTCACTTGTCGAACAGACGGTTACGACAGACGAAATCTTCCGCTCCGTGGCCGCAGCGAGCGTACAAAGTCGAGAGAGACGCGTGAGTTTCTTGAAAGAAGCGTGCTATGCTCAGATTCACTTGTCGAGCAGACGGGTACGACAGACGAAATCTGCCGCTCCGTGGCCGCAGTGAGCGTACTAGGTCAAGAGAGACAAGTGATGTTCTTGAAATAAGCGTGCTATGCTCAGATTCACTTGTCCAGCAGACGGGTACGACAGACGAAATCTTCCGCTCCGTTGCCGCAGCGAGCGTACTAAGTCGAGAGAGACCCGTGATTTTCTTGAAATAAGCGTGCTATGCTCAGATTCACTTGTCGAGCAGACGGGTACGACAGACGAAATCTTCCGCTCCGTTGCCGCAGCGAGCGTACTGAGTCAAGAGAGACGCGTGATTTTCTTGAAATAAGCGTGCTATGCTGATTCACTTGTCGAGCAGACGGGTACGACAGACGAAATCTGCCAGTCCATGGCCGCAGTGAGCGTACTAAGTCAAGAGAGACGCGTGATTTTCTTGAAATAACCGTGCTATGCTCAGATTCACTTCTCGAACAGGCGGGTACGACAGACGAAATCTTCCGCTCCGTGGCCGCAGCGAGCGTACTGAGTCAAGAGAGACGCGTGATTTTCTTGAAATAACCGTGCTATGCTCAGATTCACTTCTCGAGCAGGCGGGTACGACAGACGAAATCTTCCGCTCCGTGGCCGCAGCGAGCGTACTGAGTCAAGAGAGACGCGTGATTTTCTTGAAAAAACCGTGCTATGCTCAGATCCACTTCTCGAGCAGGCGGGTACGACAGACGAAATCTTCCGCTCCGTGGCCGCAGCGAGCGTACTAAGTCAAGAGAGACACGTGATTTTCTTGAAATAACCGTGCTATGCTCAGATTCACTTCTCGATCAGGCGGGTACGACAGAAGAAATCTTCCGCTCCGTGGCCGTAGCGAGCGTACTGAGTCAAGAGAGACGCGTGATATTCTTGAAATAACCGTGCTATGCTCAGATTCACTTCTCGAGCAGGCGGGTACGACAGACGAAATCTGCCAGTCCGTGGCCGCAGTGAGCGTACTAAGTCAGGAGAGACGCGTGATTTTCTTGAAATAACCGTGCTATGCTCAGATTCACTTCTCGAACAGGCGGGTACGACAGACGAAATCTTCCGCTCCGTGGCCGCAGCGAGCGTGTTGAGTCAAGAGAGACGCGTGATTTTCTTGAAATAACCGTGCTATGCTCAGATTCACTTCTCGAGCAGGCGGGTACGACAGACGAAATCTTCCGCTCCGTGGCCGCAGCGAGCGTACTGAGTCAAGAGAGACGCGTGATTTTCTTGAAATAACCGTGCTATGCTCAGATTCACTTCTCGATCAGGCGGGTACGACAGAAGAAATCTTCCGCTCCGTGGCCGTAGCGAGCGTACTGAGTCAAGAGAGACGCGTGATTTTCTTGAAATAACCGTGCTATGCTCAGATTCACTTCTCGAGCAGGCGGGTACGACAGACGAAATCTTCCGCTCCGTGGCCGCAGCGAGCGTACTGAGTCAGGAGAGACGCGTGATTTTCTTGAAATAAGCGAGCTATGTTCAGATTCACTTGTCGAACAGACGGTTACGACAGACGAAATCTTCCGCTCCGTGGCCGCAGCGAGCGTACTAAGTCGAGAGAGACGCGTGAGTTTCTTGAAATAAGCGTGCTATGCTCAGATTCACTTGTCGAGCAGACGGGTACGACAGACGAAATCTGCCGCTCCGTGGCCGCAGTGAGCGTACTAGGTCAAGAGAGACGCGTGATTTTCTTGAAATAACCGTGCTATGCTCAGATTCACTTATCGAGCAGGCGGGTACGACAGACGAAATCTTCCGCTCCGTGGCCGCAGCGAGCGTACTGAGTCAAGAGAGACAAGTGATGTTCTTGAAATAAACGTGCTATGCTCAGATTCACTTGTCGAGCAGACGGGTACGACAGACGAAATCTTCCGCTCCGTTGCCGCAGCGAGCGTACTAAGTCGAGAGAGACCCGTGATTTTCTTGAAATAAGCGTGCTATGCTCAGATTCACTTGTCGAGCAGACGGGTACGACAGACGAAATCTTCCGCTCCGTTGCCGCAGCGAGCGTACTGAGTCAAGAGAGACGCGTGATTTTCTTGAAATAAGCGTGCTATGCTCAGATTCACTTGTCGAGCAGACGGGTACGACAGACGAAATCTGCCAGTCCATGGCCGCAGTGAGCGTACTAAGTCAAGAGAGACGCGTGATTTTCTTGAAATAACCGTTCTATGCTCAGATTCACTTCTCGAACAGGCGGGTATGACAGACGAAATCTTCCGCTCCGTGGCCGCAGCGAGCGTACTGAGTCAAGAGAGACGCGTGATTTTCTTGAAATAACCGTGCTATGCTCAGATTCACTTCTCGAGCAGGCGGGTACGACAGACGAAATCTTCCGCTCCGTGGCCGCCGCGAGCGTACTGAGTCAAGAGAGACGCGTGATTTTCTTGAAATAACCGTGCTATGCTCAGATCCACTTCTCGAGCAGGCGGGTACGACAGACGAAATCTTCCGCTCCGTGGCCGCAGCGAGCGTACTAAGTCAAGGGAGACACGTGATTTTCTTGAAATAACCGTGCTATGCTCAGATTCACTTCTCGATCAGGCGGGTACGACAGAAGAAATCTTACGCTCCGGGGCCGCAGCGAGCGTACTGAGTCAAGAGAGACAAGTGATGTTCTTGAAATAACCGTGCTATGCTCAGATTCACTTGTCGAGCAGACGGGTACGACAGACGAAATCTTCCGCTCCGTGGCCGCAGCGAGCGTACTGAGTCAAGAGAGACGCGTGATTTTCTTGAAATAAGCGTGCTATGCTCAGATTCACTTGTCGAGCAGACGGGTACGACAGACGAAATCTTCCGCTCCGTTGCCGCAGCGAGCGTACTGAGTCAAGAGAGACGCGTGATTTTCTTGAAATAAGCGTGCTATGCTCAGATTCACTTGTCGAGCAGACGGGTACGACAGACGAAATCTTCTGCTCCGTTGCCGCAGCGAGCGTACTGAGTCAAGACAGACGCGTGATTTTCTTGAAATAAGCGTGCTATGCTCAGATTCACTTCTCGAGCAGGCGGGTACGACAGACGAAATCTGCCGCTCCGTGGCCGCTGTGAGCGTACTAGGTCAAGAGAGACGCGTGATTTTCTTGAAAAAACCTTGCTATGCTCAGATTCACTTATCGAGCAGGCGGGTACGACAGACGAAATCTTCCGCTCCGTGGCCGCAGCGAGTATACTGAGTCAAGAGAGACAAGTGATGTTCTTGAAATAAGCGTGCTATGCTCAGATTCACTTGTCGAGCAGACGGGTACGACAGACGAAATCTTCCGCTCCGTTGCCGCAGCGAGCGTACTAAGTCGAGAGAGACGCGTGATTTTCTTGAAATAAGCGTGCTATGATCAGATTCACTTCTCGAGCAGATGGGTACGACAGACGAAATCTTCTGCTCCGTTGCCGCAGAGAGCATACTGAGTCAAGAGAGACGCGTGATGTTCTTGAAATAAGCGTGCTATGCTCAGATTCACTTATCGAGCAGGCGGGTACGACAGACGAAATCTTCCGCTCCGGGGCCGCAGCGAGCGTACTGAGTCAAGAGAGACAAGTGATGTTCTTGAAATAAACGTGCTATGCTCAGATTCACTTGTCGAGCAGACGGGTACGACAGACGAAATCTTCCGCTCCGTTGCCGCAGCGAGCGTACTAAGTCGAGAGAGACCCGTGATTTTCTTGAAATAAGCGTGCTATGCTCAGATTCACTTGTCGAGCAGACGGGTACGACAGACGAAATCTTCCGCTCCGTTGCCGCAGCGAGCGTACTGAGTCAAGAGAGACGCGTGATTTTCTTGAAATAAGCGTGCTATGCTCAGATTCACTTGTCGAGCAGGCGGGTACGACAGACGAAATCTTCCGCTCCGTGGCCGCAGCGAGCGTACTAGGTCAAGAGAGACGCGTGATTTTCTTGAAAAACCTTGCTATGCTCAGATTCACTTATCGAGCAGGCGGGTACGACAGACGAAATCTTCCGCTCAGGGGCCGCAGCGAGCGTACTGAGTCAAGAGAGACAAGTGATGTTCTTGAAATAAGCGTGCTATGTTCAGATTCACTTGTCGAACAGACGGTTACGACAGACGAAATCTTCCGCTCCGTGGCCGCAGCGAGCGTACTAAGTCGAGAGAGACGCGTGAGTTTCTTGAAATAAGCGTGCTATGCTCAGATTCACTTGTCGAGCAGACGGGTACGACAGACGAAATCTGCCGCTCCGTGGCCGCAGTGAGCGTACTAGGTCAAGAGAGACGCGTGATTTTCTTGAAAAAACCTTGCTATGCTCAGATTCACTTATCGAGCAGGCGGGTACGACAGACGAAATCTTCCGCTCCGGGGCCGCAGCGAGCGTACTGAGTCAAGAGAGACAAGTGATGTTCTTGAAATAAACGTGCTATGCTCAGATTCACTTGTCGAGCAGACGGGTACGACAGACGAAATCTTCCGCTCCGTTGCCGCAGCGAGCGTACTAAGTCGAGAGAGACCCGTGATTTTCTTGAAATAAGCGTGCTATGCTCAGATTCACTTGTCGAGCAGACGGGTACGACAGACGAAATCTTCCGCTCCGTTGCCGCAGCGAGCGTACTGAGTCAAGAGAGACGCGTGATTTTCTTGAAATAAGCGTGCTATGCTCAGATTCACTTGTCGAGCAGACGGGTACGACAGACGAAATCTGCCAGCCCATGGCCGCAGTGAGCGTACTAAGTCAAGAGAGACGCGTGATTTTCTTGAAATAACCGTGCTATGCTCAGATTCACTTCTCGAACAGGCGGGTATGACAGACGAAATCTTCCGCTCCGTGGCCGCAGCGAGCGTACTGAGTCAAGAGAGACGCGTGATTTTCTTGAAATAACCGTGCTATGCTCAGATTCACTTCTCGAGCAGGCGGGTACGACAGACGAAATCTTCCGCTCCGTGGCCGCAGCGAGCGTACTGAGTCAAGAGAGACGCGTGATTTTCTTGAAATAACCGTGCTATGCTCAGATCCACTTCTCGAGCAGGCGGGTACGACAGAGGAAATCTTCCGCTCCGTGGCCGCAGCGAGCGTACTAAGTCAAGAGAGACACGTGATTTTCTTGAAATAACCGTGCTATGCTCAGATTCACTTCTCGATCAGGCGGGTACGACAGAAGAAATCTTACGCTCCGTGGCCGTAGCGAGCGTACTGACTCAAGAGAGACGCGTGATATTCTTGAAATAACCGTGCTATGCTCAGATTCACTTCTCGAGCAGGCGGGTACGACAGACGAAATCTTCCGCTCCGTGGCCGCAGCGAGCGTACTAGGTCAAGAGAGACGCGTGATTTTCTTGAAAAACCTTGCTATGCTCAGATTCACTTATCGAGCAGGCGGGTACGACAGACGAAATCTTCCGCTCCGGGGCCGCAGCGAGCGTACTGAGTCAAGAGAGACAAGTGATGTTCTTGAAATAAGCGTGCTATGCTCAGATTCACTTGTCGAGCAGACGGGTACGACAGACGAAATCTTCCGCTGCGTTGCCGCAGCGAGCGTACTAAGTCGAGAGAGACCCGTGATTTTCTTGAAATAAGCGTGCTATGCTCAGATTCACTTGTCGAGCAGACGGGTACGACAGACGAAATCTGCCGCTCCGTGGCCGCAGTGAGCGTACTAGGTCAAGAGAGACGCGTGATTTTCTTGAAAAAACCTTGCTATGCTCAGATTCACTTATCGAGCAGGCGGGTACGACAGACGAAATCTTCCGCTCCGGGGTCGCAGCGAGCGTACTGAGTCAAGAGAGACAAGTGATGTTCTTGAAATAAGCGTGCTATGCTCAGATTCACTTGTCGAGCAGACGGGTACGACAGACGAAATCTTCCGCTCCGTTGCCGCAGCGAGCGTACTAAGTCGAGAGAGACCCGTGATTTTCTTGAAATAAGCGTGCTATGCTCAGATTCACTTGTCGAGCAGACGGGTACGACAGACGAAATCTTCCGCTCCGTTGCCGCAGCGAGCGTACTGAGTCAAGAGAGACGCGTGATTTTCTTGAAATAAGCGTGCTATGCTCAGATTCACTTGTCGAGCAGACGGGTACGACAGACGAAATCTGCCAGTCCATGGCCGCAGTGAGCGTACTAAGTCAAGAGAGACGCGTGATTTTCTTGAAATAACCGTGCTATGCTCAGATTCACTTCTCGAACAGGCGGGTACGACAGACGAAATCTTCCGCTCCGTGGCCGCAGCGAGCGTACTGAGTCAAGAGAGACGCGTGATTTTCTTGAAATAACCGTGCTATGCTCAGATTCACTTCTCGAGCAGGCGGGTACGACAGACGAAATCTTCCGCTCCGTGGCCGCAGCGAGCGTACTGAGTCAAGAGAGACGCGTGATTTTCTTGAAATAAGCGTGCTATGCTCAGATTCACTTGTCGAGCAGACGGGTACGACAGACGAAATCTTCCGCTCCGTTGCCGCAGCGAGCGTACTGAGTCAAGAGAGACGCGTGATTTTCTTGAAATAAGCGTGCTATGCTCAGATTCACTTGTCGAGCAGACGGGTACGACAGACGAAATCTTCCGCTCCGTTGCCGCAGCGAGCGTACTGAGTCAAGACAGACGCGTGATTTTCTTGAAATAAGCGTGCTATGCTCAGATTCACTTCTCGAGCAGGCGGGTACGACAGACGAAATCTGCCGCTCCGTGGCCGCAGTGAGCGTACTAGGTCAAGAGAGACGCGTGATTTTCTTGAAAAAACCTTGCTATGCTCAGATTCACTTATCGAGCAGGCGGGTACGACAGACGAAATCTTCCGCTCCGTGGCCGCAGCGAGTATACTGAGTCAAGAGAGACAAGTGATGTTCTTGAAATAAGCGTGCTATGCTCAGATTCACTTGTCGAGCAGACGGGTACGACAGACGAAATCTTCCGCTCCGTTGCCGCAGCGAGCGTACTAAGTCGAGAGAGACGCGTGATTTTCTTGAAATAAGCGTGCTATGATCAGATTCACTTCTCGAGCAGATGGGTACGACAGACGAAATCTTCTGCTCCGTTGCCGCAGAGAGCATACTGAGTCAAGAGAGACGCGTGATGTTCTTGAAATAAGCGTGCTATGCTCAGATTCACTTATCGAGCAGACGGGTACGACAGACGAAATCTTCCGCTCCGTTGCCGCAGCGAGCGTACTGAGTCAAGAGAGACGCGTGATTTTCTTGAAATAAGCGTGCTATGCTCAGATTCACTTGTCGAGCAGACGGGTACGACAGACGAAATCTGCCAGTCCATGGCCGCAGTGAGCGTACTAAGTCAAGAGAGACGCGTGATTTTCTTGAAATAACCGTGCTATGCTCAGATTCACTTCTCGAACAGGCGGGTATGACAGACGAAATCTTCCGCTCCGTGGCCGCAGCGAGCGTACTGAGTCAAGAGAGACGCGTGATTTTCTTGAAATAACCGTGCTATGCTCAGATCCACTTCTCGAGCAGGCGGGTACGACAGACGAAATCTTCCGCTCCGTGGCCGCAGCGAGCGTACTAAGTCAAGAGAGACACGTGATTTTCTTGAAATAACCGTGCTATGCTCAGATTCACTTCTCGATCAGGCGGGTACGACAGAAGAAATCTTACGCTCCGTGGCCGTAGCGAGCGTACTGAGTCAAGAGAGACGCGTGATATTCTTGAAATAACCGTGCTATGCTCAGATTCACTTCTCGAGCAGGCGGGTACGACAGACGAAATCTTCCGCTCCGTGGCCGCAGCGAGCGTACTAGGTCAAGAGAGACGCGTGATTTTCTTGAAAAACCTTGCTATGCTCAGATTCACTTATCGAGCAGGCGGGTACGACAGACGAAATCTTCCGCTCCGGGGCCGCAGCGAGCGTACTGAGTCAAGAGAGACAAGTGATGTTCTTGAAATAAGCGTGCTATGCTCAGATTCACTTGTCGAGCAGACGGGTACGACAGACGAAATCTTCCGCTGCGTTGCCGCAGCGAGCGTACTAAGTCGAGAGAGACCCGTGATTTTCTTGAAATAAGCGTGCTATGCTCAGATTCACTTGTCGAGCAGACGGGTACGACAGACGAAATCTGCCGCTCCGTGGCCGCAGTGAGCGTACTAGGTCAAGAGAGACGCGTGATTTTCATGAAAAAACCTTGCTATGCTCAGATTCACTTATCGAGCAGGCGGGTACGACAGACGAAATCTTCCGCTCCGGGGCCGCAGCGAGCGTACTGAGTCAAGAGAGACAAGTGATGTTCTTGAAATAAGCGTGCTATGCTCAGATTCACTTGTCGAGCAGACGGGTACGACAGACGAAATCTTCCGCTCCGTTGCCGCAGCGAGCGTACTAAGTCGAGAGAGACCCGTGATTTTCTTGAAATAAGCGTGCTATGCTGAGATTCACTTGTCGAGCAGACGGGTACGACAGACGAAATCTTCCGCTCCGTTGCCGCAGCGAGCATACTGAGTCAAGAGAGACGCGTGATTTTCTTGAAATAAGCGTGCTATGCTCAGATTCACTTGTCGAGCAGACGGGTACGACAGACGAAATCTGCCAGTCCATGGCCGCAGTGAGCGTACTAAGTCAAGAGAGACGCGTGATTTTCTTGAAATAACCGTGCTATGCTCAGATTCACTTCTCGAACAGGCGGGTACGACAGACGAAATCTTCCGCTCCGTGGCCGCAGCGAGCGTACTGAGTCAAGAGAGACGCGTGATTTTCTTGAAATAACCGTGCTATGCTCAGATTCACTTCTCGAGCAGGCGGGTACGACAGACGAAATCTTCCGCTCCGTGGCCGCCGCGAGCGTACTGAGTCAAGAGAGACGCGTGATTTTCTTGAAATAACCGTGCTATGCTCAGATCCACTTCTCGAGCAGGCGGGTACGACAGACGAAATCTTCCGCTCCGTGGCCGCAGCGAGCGTACTAAGTCAAGAGAGACACGTGATTTTCTTGAAATAACCGTGCTATGCTCAGATTCACTTCTCGATCAGGCGGGTACGACAGAAGAAATCTTCCGCTCCGTGGCCGTAGCGAGCGTACTGAGTCAAGAGAGACGCGTGATATTCTTGAAATAACCGTGCTATGCTCAGATTCACTTCTCGAGCAGGCGGGTACGACAGACGAAATCTTCCGCTCCGTGGCCGCAGCGAGCGTACTAGGTCAAGAGAGACGCGTGATTTTCTTGAAAAAACCTTGCTATGCTCAGATTCACTTATCGAGCAGGCGGGTACGACAGACGAAATCTTCCGCTCCGGGGCCGCAGCGAGCGTACTGAGTCAAGAGAGACAAGTGATGTTCTTGAAATAAGCGTGCTATGCTCAGATTCACTTGTCGAGCAGACGGGTACGACAGACGAAATCTTCCGCTGCGTTGCCGCAGCGAGCGTACTAAGTCGAGAGAGACCCGTGATTTTCTTGAAATAAGCGTGCTATGCTCAGATTCACTTGTCGAGCAGACGGGTACGACAGACGAAATCTTCCGCTCCGTTGCCGCAGCGAGCGTACTGAGTCAAGAGAGACGCGTGATTTTCTTGAAATAAGCGTGCTATGCTCAGATTCACTTGTCGAGCAGACGGGTACGACAGACGAAATCTTCCGCTCCGTTGCCGCAGCGAGCGTACTGAGTCAAGACAGACGCGTGATTTTCTTGAAATAAGCGTGCTATGCTCAGATTCACTTCTCGAGCAGGCGGGTACGACAGACGAAATCTGCCGCTCCGTGGCCGCAGTGAGCGTACTAGGTCAAGAAAGACGCGTGATTTTCTTGAAAAAACCTTGCTATGCTCAAATTCACTTATCGAGCAGGCGGGTACGACAGACGAAATCTTCCGCTCCGTGGCCGCAGCGAGTATACTGAGTCAAGAGAGACAAGTGATGTTCTTGAAATAAGCGTGCTATGCTCAGATTCACTTGTCGAGCAGACGGGTACGACAGACGAAATCTTCCGCTCCGTTGCCGCAGCGAGCGTACTAAGTCGAGAGAGACACGTGATTTTCTTGAAATAAGCGTGCTATGATCAGATTCACTTCTCGAGCAGATGGGTACGACAGACGAAATCTTCTGCTCCGTTGCCGCAGAGAGCGTACTAGGTCAAGAGAGACGCGTGATTTTCTTGAAAAAACCTTGCTATGCTCAGATTCACTTATCGAGCAGGCGGGTACGACAGACGAAATCTTCCGCTCCGTGGCCGCAGCGAGCGTACTAAGTCAAGAGAGACACGTGATTTTCTTGAAATAACCGTGCTATGCTCAGATTCACTTCTCGATCAGGCGGGTACGACAGAAGAAATCTTCCGCTCCGTGGCCGTAGCGAGCGTACTGAGTCAAGAGAGACGCGTGATATTCTTGAAATAACCGTGCTATGCTCAGATTCACTTCTCGAGCAGGCGGGTACGACAGACGAAATCTTCCGCTCCGTGGCCGCAGCGAGCGTACTAGGTCAAGAGAGACGCGTGATTTTCTTGAAAAAACCTTGCTATGCTCAGATTCACTTATCGAGCAGGCGGGTACGACAGACGAAATCTTCCGCTCCGGGGCCGCAGCGAGCGTACTGAGTCAAGAGAGACAAGTGATGTTCTTGAAATAAGCGTGCTATGCTCAGATTCACTTGTCGAGCAGACGGGTACGACAGACGAAATCTTCCGCTGCGTTGCCGCAGCGAGCGTACTAAGTCGAGAGAGACCCGTGATTTTCTTGAAATAAGCGTGCTATGCTCAGATTCACTTGTCGAGCAGACGGGTACGACAGACGAAATCTTCCGCTCCGTTGCCGCAGCGAGCGTACTGAGTCAAGAGAGACGCGTGATTTTCTTGAAATAAGCGTGCTATGCTCAGATTCACTTGTCGAGCAGACGGGTACGACAGACGAAATCTTCCGCTCCGTTGCCGCAGCGAGCGTACTGAGTCAAGACAGACGCGTGATTTTCTTGAAATAAGCGTGCTATGCTCAGATTCACTTCTCGAGCAGGCGGGTACGACAGACGAAATCTGCCACTCCGTGGCCGCAGTGAGCGTACTATGTCAAGAGAGACGCGTGATTTTCTTGAAAAACCTTGCTATGCTCAGATTCACTTATCGAGCAGGCGGGTACGACAGACGAAATCTTCCGCTCCGTGGCCGCAGCGAGTATACTGAGTCAAGAGAGACAAGTGATGTTCTTGAAATAAGCGTGCTATGCTCAGATTCACTTGTCGAGCAGACGGGTAATTCAGACGAAATCTTCCGCTCCGTTGCCGCAGCGAGCGTACTGAGTCAAGACAGACGCGTGATTTTCTTGAAATAAGCGTGCTATGCTCAGATTCACTTCTCGAGCAGGCGGGTACGACAGACGAAATCTGCCGCTCCGTGGCCGCAGTGAGCGTACTAGGTCAAGAGAGACGCGTGATTTTCTTGAAAAAACCTTGCTATGCTCAGATTCACTTATCGAGCAGGCGGGTACGACAGACGAAATCTTCCGCTCCGTGGCCGCAGCGAGTATACTGAGTCAAGAGAGACAAGTGATGTTCTTGAAATAAGCGTGCTATGCTCAGATTCACTTGTCGAGCAGACGGGTACGACAGACGAAATCTTCCGCTCCGTTGCCGCAGCGAGCGTACTAAGTCGAGAGAGACACGTGATTTTCTTGAAATAAGCGTGCTATGATCAGATTCACTTCTCGAGCAGATGGGTACGACAGACGAAATCTTCTGCTCCGTTGCCGCAGAGAGCGTACTAGGTCAAGAGAGACGCGTGATTTTCTTGAAAAAACCTTGCTATGCTCAGATTCACTTATCGAGCAGGCGGGTACGACAGACGAAATCTTCCGCTCCGTGGCCGCAGCGAGCGTACTAAGTCAAGAGAGACACGTGATTTTCTTGAAATAACCGTGCTATGCTCAGATTCACTTCTCGATCAGGCGGGTACGACAGAAGAAATCTTCCGCTCCGTGGCCGTAGCGAGCGTACTGAGTCAAGAGAGACGCGTGATATTCTTGAAATAACCGTGCTATGCTCAGATTCACTTCTCGAGCAGGCGGGTACGACAGACGAAATCTTCCGCTCCGTGGCCGCAGCGAGCGTACTAGGTCAAGAGAGACGCGTGATTTTCTTGAAAAAACCTTGCTATGCTCAGATTCACTTATCGAGCAGGCGGGTACGACAGACGAAATCTTCCGCTCCGGGGCCGCAGCGAGCGTACTGAGTCAAGAGAGACAAGTGATGTTCTTGAAATAAGCGTGCTATGCTCAGATTCACTTGTCGAGCAGACGGGTACGACAGACGAAATCTTCCGCTGCGTTGCCGCAGCGAGCGTACTAAGTCGAGAGAGACCCGTGATTTTCTTGAAATAAGCGTGCTATGCTCAGATTCACTTGTCGAGCAGACGGGTACGACAGACGAAATCTTCCGCTCCGTTGCCGCAGCGAGCGTACTGAGTCAAGAGAGACGCGTGATTTTCTTGAAATAAGCGTGCTATGCTCAGATTCACTTGTCGAGCAGACGGGTACGACAGACGAAATCTTCCGCTCCGTTGCCGCAGCGAGCGTACTGAGTCAAGACAGACGCGTGATTTTCTTGAAATAAGCGTGCTATGCTCAGATTCACTTCTCGAGCAGGCGGGTACGACAGACGAAATCTGCCGCTCCGTGGCCGCAGTGAGCGTACTATGTCAAGAGAGACGCGTGATTTTCTTGAAAAAACCTTGCTATGCTCAGATTCACTTATCGAGCAGGCGGGTACGACAGACGAAATCTTCCGCTCCGTGGCCGCAGCGAGTATACTGAGTCAAGAGAGACAAGTGATGTTCTTGAAATAAGCGTGCTATGCTCAGATTCACTTGTCGAGCAGACGGGTACGACAGACGAAATCTTCCGCTCCGTTGCCGCAGCGAGCGTACTAAGTCGAGAGAGACGCGTGATTTTCTTGAAATAAGCGTGCTATGATCAGATTCACTTCTCGAGCAGATGGGTACGACAGACGAAATCTTCTGCTCCGTTGCCGCAGAGAGCATACTGAGTCAAGAGAGACGCGTGATGTTCTTGAAATAAGCGTGCTATGCTCAGATTCACTTGTCGAGCAGACGGGTACGACAGACGAAATCTTCCGCTCCGTGGCCGCAGCGAGCGTACTGAGTCAAGAGAGACGCGTGATTTTCTTGAAATAACCGTGCTATGCTCAGATTCACTTCTCGAGCAGGCGGGTACGACAGACGAAATCTTCCGCTCCGTGGCCGCAGCGAGCGTACTGAGTCAAGAGAGACGCGTGATTTTCTTGAAATAACCGTGCTATGCTCAGATCCACTTCTCGAGCAGGCGGGTACGACAGACGAAATCTTCCGCTCCGTGGCCGCAGCGAGCGTACTAAGTCAAGAGAGACACGTGATTTTCTTGAAATAACCGTGCTATGCTCAGATTCACTTCTCGATCAGGCGGGTACGACAGAAGAAATCTTCCGCTCCGTGGCCGTAGCGAGCGTACTGAGTCAAGAGAGACGCGTGATATTCTTGAAATAACCGTGCTATGCTCAGATTCACTTGTCGAGCAGACGGGTACGACAGACGAAATCTGCCAGTCCATGGCCGCAGTGAGCGTACTAAGTCAAGAGAGACGCGTGATTTTCTTGAAATAACCGTGCTATGCTCAGATTCACTTCTCGAACAGGCGGGTACGACAGACGAAATCTTCCGCTCCGTGGCCGCAGCGAGCGTACTGAGTCAAGAGAGACGCGTGATTTTCTTGAAATAACCGTGCTATGCTCAGATTCACTTCTCGAGCAGGCGGGTACGACAGACGAAATCTTCCGCTCCGTGGCCGCAGCGAGCGTACTGAGTCAAGAGAGACGCGTGATTTTCTTGAAATAACCGTGCTATGCTCAGATCCACTTCTCGAGCAGGCGGGTACGACAGACGAAATCTTCCGCTCCGTGGCCGCAGCGAGCGTACTAAGTCAAGAGAGACACGTGATTTTCTTGAAATAACCGGGCTATGCTCAGATTCACTTCTCGATCAGGCGGGTACGACAGAAGAAATCTTCCGCTCCGTGGCCGTAGCGAGCGTACTGAGTCAAGAGAGACGCGTGATATTCTTGAAATAACCGTGCTATGCTCAGATTCACTTCTCGAGCAGGCGGGTACGACAGACGAAATCTTCCGCTCCGTGGCCGCAGCGAGCGTACTAGGTCAAGAGAGACGCGTGATTTTCTTGAAAAAACCTTGCTATGCTCAGATTCACTTATCGAGCAGGCGGGTACGACAGACGAAATCTTCCGCTGCGGGGCCGCAGCGAGCGTACTGAGTCAAGAGAGACAAGTGATGTTCTTGAAATAAGCGTGCTATGCTCAGATTCACTTGTCGAGCAGACGGGTACGACAGACGAAATCTTCC
Organism: Amblyomma mixtum; assembly: GCF_055824585.1. Lineage (NCBI taxonomy): Eukaryota > Metazoa > Arthropoda > Arachnida > Ixodida > Ixodidae > Amblyomma > Amblyomma mixtum. The sequence continues at coordinate 119,974,289 of NC_143021.1, forward strand.
ACTGCGTTGCCGCAGCGAGCGTACTAAGTCGAGAGAGACCCGTGATTTTCTTGAAATAAGCGTGCTATGCTCAGATTCACTTGTCGAGCAGACGGGTACGACAGACGAAATCTTCCGCTCCGTTGCCGCAGCGAGCGTACTGAGTCAAGAGAGACGCGTGATTTTCTTGAAATAAGCGTGCTATGCTCAGATTCACTTGTCGAGCAGACGGGTACGACAGACGAAATCTTCCGCTCCGTTGCCGCAGCGAGCGTACTGAGTCAAGACAGACGCGTGATTTTCTTGAAATAAGCGTGCTATGCTCAGATTCACTTCTCGAGCAGGCGGGTACGACAGACGAAATCTGCCGCTCCGTGGCCGCAGTGAGCGTACTATGTCAAGAGAGACGCGTGATTTTCTTGAAAAAACCTTGCTATGCTCAGATTCACTTATCGAGCAGGCGGGTACGACAGACGAAATCTTCCGTTCCGTGGCCGCAGCGAGTATACTGAGTCAAGAGAGACAAGTGATGTTCTTGAAATAAGCGTGCTATGCTCAGATTCACTTGTCGAGCAGACGGGTACGACAGACGAAATCTTCCGCTCCGTTGCCGCAGCGAGCGTACTAAGTCGAGAGAGACGCGTGATTTTCTTGAAATAAGCGTGCTATGATCAGATTCACTTCTCGAGCAGATGGGTACGACAGACGAAATCTTCTGCTCCGTGTCCGCAGAGAGCATACTGAGTCAAGAGAGACGCGTGATGTTCTTGAAATAAGCGTGCTATGCTCAGATTCACTTGTCGAGCAGACGGGTACGACAGACGAAATCTTCCGCTCCGTGGCCGCAGCGAGCGTACTGAGTCAAGAGAGACGCGTGATTTTCTTGAAATAACCGTGCTATGCTCAGATTCACTTCTCGAGCAGGCGGGTACGACAGACGAAATCTTCCGCTCCGTGGCCGCAGCGAGCGTACTGAGTCAAGAGAGACGCGTGATTTTCTTGAAATAACCGTGCTATGCTCAGATCCACTTCTCGAGCAGGCGGGTACGACAGACGAAATCTTCCGCTCCGTGGCCGCAGCGAGCGTACTAAGTCAAGAGAGACACGTGATTTTCTTGAAATAACCGTGCTATGCTCAGATTCACTTCTCGATCAGGCGGGTACGACAGAAGAAATCTTCCGCTCCGTGGCCGTAGCGAGCGTACTGAGTCAAGAGAGACGCGTGATATTCTTGAAATAACCGTGCTATGCTCAGATTCACTTCTCGAGCAGGCGGGTACGACAGACGAAATCTTCCGCTCCGTGGCCGCAGCGAGCGTACTAGGTCAAGAGAGACGCGTGATTTTCTTGAAAAAACCTTGCTATGCTCAGATTCACTTATCGAGCAGGCGGGTACGACAGACGAAATCTTCCGCTCCGGGGCCGCAGCGAGCGTACTGAGTCAAGAGAGACAAGTGATGTTCTTGAAATAAGCGTGCTATGCTCAGATTCACTTGTCGAGCAGACGGGTACGACAGACGAAATCTTCCGCTGCGTTGCCGCAGCGAGCGTACTAAGTCGAGAGAGACCCGTGATTTTCTTGAAATAAGCGTGCTATGCTCAGATTCACTTGTCGAGCAGACGGGTACGACAGACGAAATCTTCCGCTCTGTTGCCGCAGCGAGCGTACTGAGTCAAGAGAGACGCGTGATTTTCTTGAAATAAGCGTGCTATGCTCAGATTCACTTGTCGAGCAGACGGGTACGACAGACGAAATCTTCCGCTCCGTTGCCGCAGCGAGCGTACTGAGTCAAGACAGACGCGTGATTTTCTTGAAATAAGCGTGCTATGCTCAGATTCACTTGTCGAGCAGACGGGTACGACGGACGAAATCTTCCGCTCCGTGGCCGCAGCGAGCGTACTAAGTCGAGAGATTCGCGTGAGTTTCTTGAAATAAGCGCGCTATGCTCAGATTCACTTGTCGAGCAGACGGGTACGACAGACGAAATCTGCCGCTCCGTGGCCGCAGTGAGCGTACTAGGTCAAGAGAGACGCGTGATTTTCTTGAAAAAACCTTGCTATGCTCAGATTCACTTATCGAGCAGGCGGGTACGACAGACGAAATCTTCCGCTCCGTGGCCGCAGCGAGTATACTGAGTCAAGAGAGACAAGTGATGTTCTTGAAATAAGCGTGCTATGCTCAGATTCACTTGTCGAGCAGACGGGTACGACAGACGAAATCTTCCGCTCCGTTGCCGCAGCGAGCATACTGAGTCAAGAGAGACGCGTGATGTTCTTGAAATAAGCGTGCTATGCTCAGATTCACTTGTCGAGCAGACGGGTACGACAGACGAAATCTTCCGCTCCGTTGCCGCAGCGAGCGTACTGAGTCAAGAGAGACGCGTGATTTTCTTGAAATAAGCGTGCTATGCTCAGATTCACTTGTCGAGCAGACGGGTACGACGGACGAAATCTGCAGATCCGTGGCCGCAGTGAGCGTACTAAGTCAAGAGAGACGCGTGATTTTCTTGAAATAACCGTGCTATGCTCAGATTCACTTCTCGAGCAGGCGGGTACGACAGACGAAATCTTCCGCTCCGTTGCCGCAGCGAGCGTACTAAGTCGAGAGAGACGCGTGATTTTCTTGAAATAAGCGTGCTATGATCAGATTCACTTCTCGAGCAGATGGGTACGACAGACGAAATCTTCTGCTCCGTTGCCGCAGAGAGCGTACTAGGTTAAGAGAGACGCGTGATTTTCTTGAAAAAACCTTGCTATGCTCAGATTCACTTATCGAGCAGGCGGGTACGACAGACGAAATCTTCCGCTCCGGGGCCGCAGCGAGCGTACTGAGTCAAGAGAGACAAGTGATGTTCTTGAAATAAGCGTGCTATCCTCAGATTCACTTGTCGAGCAGACGGGTACGACAGACGAAATCTTCCGCTCCGTTGCCGCAGCGAGCGTACTAAGTCGAGAGAGACCCGTGATTTTCTTGAAATAAGCGTGCTATGCTCAGATTCACTTGTCGAGCAGACGGGTACGACAGACGAAATCTTCCGCTCCGTTGCCGCAGCGAGCGTACTGAGTCAAGAGAGACGCGTGATTTTCTTGAAATAAGCGTGCTATGCTCAGATTCACTTGTCGAGCAGACGGGTACGACAGACGAAATCTGCCAGTCCATGGCCGCAGTGAGCGTACTAAGTCAAGAGAGACGCGTGATTTTCTTGAAATAACCGTGCTATGCTCAGATTCACTTCTCGAACAGGCGGGTACGACAGACGAAATCTTCCGCTCCGTGGCCGCAGCAAGCGTACTGAGTCAAGAGAGACGCGTGATTTTCTTGAAATAACCGTGCTATGCTCAGATTCACTTCTCGAGCAGGCGGGTACGACAGACGAAATCTTCCGCTCCGTGGCCGCGGCGAGCGTACTGAGTCAAGAGAGACGCGTGATTTTCTTGAAATAACCGTGCTATGCTCAGATCCACTTCTCGAGCAGGCGGGTACGACAGACGAAATCTTCCGCTCCGTGGCCGCAGCGAGCGTACTAAGTCAAGAGAGACACGTGATTTTCTTGAAATAACCGTGCTATGCTCAGATTCACTTCTCGATCAGGCGGGTACGACAGAAGAAATCTTCCGCTCCGTGGCCGTAGCGAGCGTACTGAGTCAAGAGAGACGCGTGATATTCTTGAAATAACCGTGCTATGCTCAGATTCACTTCTCGAGCAGGCGGGTACGACAGACGAAATCTTCCGCTCCGTGGCCGCAGCGAGCGTACTAGGTCAAGAGAGACGCGTGATTTTCTTGAAAAAACCTTGCTATGCTCAGATTCACTTATCGAGCAGGCGGGTACGACAGACGAAATCTTCCGCTCCGGGGCCGCAGCGAGCGTACTGAGTCAAGAGAGACAAGTGATGTTCTTGAAATAAGCGTGCTATGCTCAGATTCACTTGTCGAGCAGACGGGTACGACAGACGAAATCTTCCGCTGCGTTGCCGCAGCGAGCGTACTAAGTCGAGAGAGACCCGTGATTTTCTTGAAATAAGCGTGCTATGCTCAGATTCACTTGTCGAGCAGACGGGTACGACAGACGAAATCTTCCGCTCTGTTGCCGCAGCGAGCGTACTGAGTCAAGAGAGACGCGTGATTTTCTTGAAATAAGCGTGCTATGCTCAGATTCACTTGTCGAGCAGACGGGTACGACAGACGAAATCTTCCGCTCCGTTGCCGCAGCGAGCGTACTGAGTCAAGACAGACGCGTGATTTTCTTGAAATAAGCGTGCTATGCTCAGATTCACTTGTCGAGCAGACGGGTACGACGGACGAAATCTTCCGCTCCGTGGCCGCAGCGAGCGTACTAAGTCGAGAGATTCGCGTGAGTTTCTTGAAATAAGCGCGCTATGCTCAGATTCACTTGTCGAGCAGACGGGTACGACAGACGAAATCTGCCGCTCCGTGGCCGCAGTGAGCGTACTAGGTCAAGAGAGACGCGTGATTTTCTTGAAAAAACCTTGCTATGCTCAGATTCACTTATCGAGCAGGCGGGTACGACAGACGAAATCTTCCGCTCCGTGGCCGCAGCGAGTATACTGAGTCAAGAGAGACAAGTGATGTTCTTGAAATAAGCGTGCTATGCTCAGATTCACTTGTCGAGCAGACGGGTACGACAGACGAAATCTTCCGCTCTGTTGCCGCAGCGAGCGTACTGAGTCAAGAGAGACGCGTGATTTTCTTGAAATAAGCGTGCTATGCTCAGATTCACTTGTCGAGCAGACGGGTACGACAGACGAAATCTTCCGCTCCGTTGCCGCAGCGAGCGTACTGAGTCAAGACAGACGCGTGATTTTCTTGAAATAAGCGTGCTATGCTCAGATTCACTTGTCGAGCAGACGGGTACGACGGACGAAATCTTCCGCTCCGTGGCCGCAGCGAGCGTACTAAGTCGAGAGATTCGCGTGAGTTTCTTGAAATAAGCGCGCTATGCTCAGATTCACTTGTCGAGCAGACGGGTACGACAGACGAAATCTGCCGCTCCGTGGCCGCAGTGAGCGTACTAGGTCAAGAGAGACGCGTGATTTTCTTGAAAAAACCTTGCTATGCTCAGATTCACTTATCGAGCAGGCGGGTACGACAGACGAAATCTTCCGCTCCGTGGCCGCAGCGAGTATACTGAGTCAAGAGAGACAAGTGATGTTCTTGAAATAAGCGTGCTATGCTCAGATTCACTTGTCGAGCAGACGGGTACGACAGACGAAATCTTCCGCTCCGTTGCCGCAGCGAGCATACTGAGTCAAGAGAGACGCGTGATGTTCTTGAAATAAGCGTGCTATGCTCAGATTCACTTGTCGAGCAGACGGGTACGACAGACGAAATCTTCCGCTCCGTTGCCGCAGCGAGCGTACTGAGTCAAGAGAGACGCGTGATTTTCTTGAAATAAGCGTGCTATGCTCAGATTCACTTGTCGAGCAGACGGGTACGACGGACGAAATCTGCAGATCCGTGGCCGCAGTGAGCGTACTAAGTCAAGAGAGACGCGTGATTTTCTTGAAATAACCGTGCTATGCTCAGATTCACTTCTCGAGCAGGCGGGTACGACAGACGAAATCTTCCGCTCCGTTGCCGCAGCGAGCGTACTAAGTCGAGAGAGACGCGTGATTTTCTTGAAATAAGCGTGCTATGATCAGATTCACTTCTCGAGCAGATGGGTACGACAGACGAAATCTTCTGCTCCGTTGCCGCAGAGAGCGTACTAGGTCAAGAGAGACGCGTGATTTTCTTGAAAAAACCTTGCTATGCTCAGATTCACTTATCGAGCAGGCGGGTACGACAGACGAAATCTTCCGCTCCGGGGCCGCAGCGAGCGTACTGAGTCAAGAGAGACAAGTGATGTTCTTGAAATAAGCGTGCTATCCTCAGATTCACTTGTCGAGCAGACGGGTACGACAGACGAAATCTTCCGCTCCGTTGCCGCAGCGAGCGTACTAAGTCGAGAGAGACCCGTGATTTTCTTGAAATAAGCGTGCTATGCTCAGATTCACTTGTCGAGCAGACGGGTACGACAGACGAAATCTTCCGCTCCGTTGCCGCAGCGAGCGTACTGAGTCAAGAGAGACGCGTGATTTTCTTGAAATAAGCGTGCTATGCTCAGATTCACTTGTCGAGCAGACGGGTACGACAGACGAAATCTGCCAGTCCATGGCCGCAGTGAGCGTACTAAGTCAAGAGAGACGCGTGATTTTCTTGAAATAACCGTGCTATGCTCAGATTCACTTCTCGAACAGGCGGGTACGACAGACGAAATCTTCCGCTCCGTGGCCGCAGCAAGCGTACTGAGTCAAGAGAGACGCGTGATTTTCTTGAAATAACCGTGCTATGCTCAGATTCACTTCTCGAGCAGGCGGGTACGACAGACGAAATCTTCCGCTCCGTGGCCGCGGCGAGCGTACTGAGTCAAGAGAGACGCGTGATTTTCTTGAAATAACCGTGCTATGCTCAGATCCACTTCTCGAGCAGGCGGGTACGACAGACGAAATCTTCCGCTCCGTGGCCGCAGCGAGCGTACTAAGTCAAGAGAGACACGTGATTTTCTTGAAATAACCGTGCTATGCTCAGATTCACTTCTCGATCAGGCGGGTACGACAGAAGAAATCTTCCGCTCCGTGGCCGTAGCGAGCGTACTGAGTCAAGAGAGACGCGTGATATTCTTGAAATAACCGTGCTATGCTCAGATTCACTTCTCGAGCAGGCGGGTACGACAGACGAAATCTTCCGCTCCGTGGCCGCAGCGAGCGTACTAGGTCAAGAGAGACGCGTGATTTTCTTGAAAAAACCTTGCTATGCTCAGATTCACTTATCGAGCAGGCGGGTACGACAGACGAAATCTTCCGCTCCGGGGCCGCAGCGAGCGTACTGAGTCAAGAGAGACAAGTGATGTTCTTGAAATAAGCGTGCTATGCTCAGATTCACTTGTCGAGCAGACGGGTACGACAGACGAAATCTTCCGCTGCGTTGCCGCAGCGAGCGTACTAAGTCGAGAGAGACCCGTGATTTTCTTGAAATAAGCGTGCTATGCTCAGATTCACTTGTCGAGCAGACGGGTACGACAGACGAAATCTTCCGCTCTGTTGCCGCAGCGAGCGTACTGAGTCAAGAGAGACGCGTGATTTTCTTGAAATAAGCGTGCTATGCTCAGATTCACTTGTCGAGCAGACGGGTACGACAGACGAAATCTTCCGCTCCGTTGCCGCAGCGAGCGTACTGAGTCAAGACAGACGCGTGATTTTCTTGAAATAAGCGTGCTATGCTCAGATTCACTTGTCGAGCAGACGGGTACGACGGACGAAATCTTCCGCTCCGTGGCCGCAGCGAGCGTACTAAGTCGAGAGATTCGCGTGAGTTTCTTGAAATAAGCGCGCTATGCTCAGATTCACTTGTCGAGCAGACGGGTACGACAGACGAAATCTGCCGCTCCGTGGCCGCAGTGAGCGTACTAGGTCAAGAGAGACGCGTGATTTTCTTGAAAAAACCTTGCTATGCTCAGATTCACTTATCGAGCAGGCGGGTACGACAGACGAAATCTTCCGCTCCGTGGCCGCAGCGAGTATACTGAGTCAAGAGAGACAAGTGATGTTCTTGAAATAAGCGTGCTATGCTCAGATTCACTTGTCGAGCAGACGGGTACGACAGACGAAATCTTCCGCTCCGTTGCCGCAGCGAGCATACTGAGTCAAGAGAGACGCGTGATGTTCTTGAAATAAGCGTGCTATGCTCAGATTCACTTGTCGAGCAGACGGGTACGACAGACGAAATCTTCCGCTCCGTTGCCGCAGCGAGCGTACTGAGTCAAGAGAGACGCGTGATTTTCTTGAAATAAGCGTGCTATGCTCAGATTCACTTGTCGAGCAGACGGGTACGACGGACGAAATCTGCAGATCCGTGGCCGCAGTGAGCGTACTAAGTCAAGAGAGACGTGTGATTTTCTTGAAATAACCGTGCTATGCTCAGATTCACTTCTCGAGCAGGCGGGTACGACAGACGAAATCTTCCGCTCCGTTGCCGCAGCGAGCGTACTAAGTCGAGAGAGACGCGTGATTTTCTTGAAATAAGCGTGCTATGATCAGATTCACTTCTCGAGCAGATGGGTACGACAGACGAAATCTTCTGCTCCGTTGCCGCAGAGAGCGTACTAGGTCAAGAGAGACGCGTGATTTTCTTGAAAAAACCTTGCTTTGCTCAGATTCACTTATCGAGCAGGCGGGTACGACAGACGAAATCTTCCGCTCCGGGGCCGCAGCGAGCGTACTGAGTCAAGAGAGACAAGTGATGTTCTTGAAATAAGCGTGCTATCCTCAGATTCACTTGTCGAGCAGACGGGTACGACAGACGAAATCTTCCGCTCCGTTGCCGCAGCGAGCGTACTAAGTCGAGAGAGACCCGTGATTTTCTTGAAATAAGCGTGCTATGCTCAGATTCACTTGTCGAGCAGACGGGTACGACAGACGAAATCTTCCGCTCCGTTGCCGCAGCGAGCGTACTGAGTCAAGAGAGACGCGTGATTTTCTTGAAATAAGCGTGCTATGCTCAGATTCACTTGTCGAGCAGACGGGTACGACAGACGAAATCTGCCAGTCCATGGCCGCAGTGAGCGTACTAAGTCAAGAGAGACGCGTGATTTTCTTGAAATAACCGTGCTATGCTCAGATTCACTTCTCGAACAGGCGGGTACGACAGACGAAATCTTCCGCTCCGTGGCCGCAGCGAGCGTACTGAGTCAAGAGAGACGCGTGATTTTCTTGAAATAACCGTGCTATGCTCAGATTCACTTCTCGAGCAGGCGGGTACGACAGACGAAATCTTCCGCTCCGTGGCCGCGGCGAGCGTACTGAGTCAAGAGAGACGCGTGATTTTCTTGAAATAACCGTGCTATGCTCAGATCCACTTCTCGAGCAGGCGGGTACGACAGACGAAATCTTCCGCTCCGTGGCCGCAGCGAGCGTACTAAGTCAAGAGAGACACGTGATTTTCTTGAAATAACCGTGCTATGCTCAGATTCACTTCTCGATCAGGCGGGTACGACAGAAGAAATCTTCCGCTCCGTGGCCGTAGCGAGCGTACTGAGTCAAGAGAGACGCGTGATATTCTTGAAATAACCGTGCTATGCTCAGATTCACTTCTCGAGCAGGCGGGTACGACAGACGAAATCTTCCGCTCCGTGGCCGCAGCGAGCGTACTAGGTCAAGAGAGACGCGTGATTTTCTTGAAAAAACCTTGCTATGCTCAGATTCACTTATCGAGCAGGCGGGTACGACAGACGAAATCTTCCGCTCCGGGGCCGCAGCGAGCGTACTGAGTCAAGAGAGACAAGTGATGTTCTTGAAATAAGCGTGCTATGCTCAGATTCACTTGTCGAGCAGACGGGTACGACAGACGAAATCTTCCGCTGCGTTGCCGCAGCGAGCGTACTAAGTCGAGAGAGACCCGTGATTTTCTTGAAATAAGCGTGCTATGCTCAGATTCACTTGTCGAGCAGACGGGTACGACAGACGAAATCTTCCGCTCCGTTGCCGCAGCGAGCGTACTGAGTCAAGAGAGACGCGTGATTTTCTTGAAATAAGCGTGCTATGCTCAGATTCACTTGTCGAGCAGACGGGTACGACAGACGAAATCTTCCGCTCCGTTGCCGCAGCGAGCGTACTGAGTCAAGACAGACGCGTGATTTTCTTGAAATAAGCGTGCTATGCTCAGATTCACTTCTCGAGCAGGCGGGTACGACAGACGAAATCTGCCGCTCCGTGGCCGCAGTGAGCGTACTATGTCAAGAGAGACGCGTGATTTTCTTGAAAAAACCTTGCTATGCTCAGATTCACTTATCGAGCAGGCGGGTACGACAGACGAAATCTTCCGCTCCGTGGCCGCAGCGAGTATACTGAGTCAAGAGAGACAAGTGACGTTCTTGAAATAAGCGTGCTATGCTCAGATTCACTTGTCGAGCAGACGGGTACGACAGACGAAATCTTCCGCTCCGTTGCCGCAGCGAGCGTACTAAGTCGAGAGAGACGCGTGATTTTCTTGAAATAAGCGTGCTATGATCAGATTCACTTCTCGAGCAGATGGGTACGACAGACGAAATCTTCTGCTCCGTTGCCGCAGAGAGCATACTGAGTCAAGAGAGACGCGTGATGTTCTTGAAATAAGCGCGCTATGCTCAGATTCACTTGTCGAGCAGACGGGTACGACAGGCGAAATCTGCCGCTCCGTGGCCGCAGTGTGCGTACTAGGTCAAGAGAGACGCGTGATTTTCTTGAAAAAACCTTGCTATGCTCAGATTCACTTATCGAGCAGGCGGGTACGACAGACGAAATCTTCCGCTCCGTGGCCGCAGCGAGTATACTGAGTCAAGAGAGACAAGTGATGTTCTTGAAATAAGCGTGCTATGCTCAGATTCACTTGTCGAGCAGACGGGTACGACAGACGAAATCTTCCGCTCCGTTGCCGCAGCGAGCATACTGAGTCAAGAGAGACGCGTGATGTTCTTGAAATAAGCGTGCTATGCTCAGATTCACTTGTCGAGCAGACGGGTACGACAGACGAAATCTTCCGCTCCGTTGCCGCAGCGAGCGTACTGAGTCAAGAGAGACGCGTGATTTTCTTGAAATAAGCGTGCTATGCTCAGATTCACTTGTCGAGCAGACGGGTACGACGGACGAAATCTGCAGATCCGTGGCCGCAGTGAGCGTACTAAGTCAAGAGAGACGCGTGATTTTCTTGAAATAACCGTGCTATGCTCAGATTCACTTCTCGAGCAGGCGGGTACGACAGACGAAATCTTCCGCTCCGTTGCCGCAGCGAGCGTACTAAGTCGAGAGAGACGCGTGATTTTCTTGAAATAAGCTTGCTATGATCAGATTCACTTCTCGAGCAGATGGGTACGACAGACGAAATCTTCTGCTCCGTTGCCGCAGAGAGCGTACTAGGTCAAGAGAGACGCGTGATTTTCTTGAAAAAACCTTGCTATGCTCAGATTCACTTATCGAGCAGGCGGGTACGACAGACGAAATCTTCCGCTCCGGGGCCGCAGCGAGCGTACTGAGTCAAGAGAGACAAGTGATGTCCTTGAAATAAGCGTGCTATGCTCAGATTCACTTGTCGAGCAGACGGGTACGACAGACGAAATCTTCCGCTCCGTTGCCGCAGCGAGCGTACTAAGTCGAGAGAGACCCGTGATTTTCTTGAAATAAGCGTGCTATGCTCAGATTCACTTGTCGAGCAGACGGGTACGACAGACGAAATCTTCCGCTCCGTTGCCGCAGCGAGCGTACTGAGTCAAGAGAGACGCGTGATTTTCTTGAAATAAGCGTGCTATGCTCAGATTCACTTGTCGAGCAGACGGGTACGACAGACGAAATCTGCCAGTCCATGGCCGCAGTGAGCGTACTAAGTCAAGAGAGACGCGTGATTTTCTTGAAATAACCGTGCTATGCTCAGATTCACTTCTCGAACAGGCGGGTACGACAGACGAAATCTTCCGCTCCGTGGCCGCAGCGAGCGTACTGAGTCAAGAGAGAGGCGTGATTTTCTTGAAATAACCGTGCTATGCTCAGATTCACTTCTCGAGCAGGCGGGTACGACAGACGAAATCTTCCGCTCCGTGGCCGCAGCGAGCGTACTGAGTCAAGAGAGACGCGTGATTTTCTTGAAATAACCGTGCTATGCTCAGATCCACTTCTCGAGCAGGCGGGTACGACAGACGAAATCTTCCGCTCCGTGGCCGCAGCGAGCGTACTAAGTCAAGAGAGACACGTGATTTTCTTGAAATAACCGTGCTATGCTCAGATTCACTTCTCGATCAGGCGGGTACGACAGAAGAAATCTTCCGCTCCGTGGCCGTAGCGAGCGTACTGAGTCAAGAGAGACGCGTGATATTCTTGAAATAACCGTGCTATGCTCAGATTCACTTCTCGAGCAGGCGGGTACGACAGACGAAATCTTCCGCTCCGTGGCCGCAGCGAGCGTACTAGGTCAAGAGAGACGCGTGATTTTCTTGAAAAAACCTTGCTATGCTCAGATTCACTTATCGAGCAGGCGGGTACGACAGACGAAATCTTCCGCTCCGGGGCCGCAGCGAGCGTACTGAGTCAAGAGAGACAAGTGATGTTCTTGAAATAAGCGTGCTATGCTCAGATTCACTTGTCGAGCAGACGGGTACGACAGACGAAATCTTCCGCTGCGTTGCCGCAGCGAGCGTACTAAGTCGAGAGAGACCCGTGATTTTCTTGAAATGAGCGTGCTATGCTCAGATTCACTTGTCGAGCAGACGGGTACGACAGACGAAATCTTCCGCTCCGTTGCCGCAGCGAGCGTACTGAGTCAAGAGAGACGCGTGATTTTCTTGAAATAAGCGTGCTATGCTCAGATTCACTTGTCGAGCAGACGGGTACGACAGACGAAATCTTCCGCTCCGTTGCCGCAGCGAGCGTACTGAGTCAAGACAGACGCGTGATTTTCTTGCAATAAGCGTGCTATGCTCAGATTCACTTCTCGAGCAGGCGGGTACGACAGACGAAATCTGCCGCTCCGTGGCCGCAGTGAGCGTACTATGTCAAGAGAGACGCGTGATTTTCTTGAAAAAACCTTGCTATGCTCAGATTCACTTATCGAGCAGGCGGGTACGACAGACGAAATCTTCCGCTCCGTGGCCGCAGCGAGTATACTGAGTCAAGAGAGACAATTGATGTTCTTGAAATAAGCGTGCTATGCTCAGATTCACTTGTCGAGCAGACGGGTACGACAGACGAAATCTTCCGCTCCGTTGCCGCAGCGAGCGTACTAAGTCGAGAGAGACGCGTCATTTTCTTGAAATAAGCGTGCTATGATCAGATTCACTTCTCGAGCAGATGGGTACGACAGACGAAATCTTCTGCTCCGTTGCCGCAGAGAGCATACTGAGTCAAGAGAGACGCGTGATGTTCTTGAAATAAGCGTGCTATGCTCAGATTCACTTGTCGAGCAGACGGGTACGACAGACGAAATCTTCCGCTCCGTGGCCGCAGCGAGCGTACTGAGTCAAGAGAGACGCGTGATTTTCTTGAAATAACCGTGCTATGCTCAGATTCACTTCTCGGGCAGGCGGGTACGACAGACGAAATCTTCCGCTCCGTGGCCGCAGCGAGCGTACTGAGTCAAGAGAGACGCGTGATTTTCTTGAAATAACCGTGCTATGCTCAGATCCACTTCTCGAGCAGGCGGGTACGACAGACGAAATCTTCCGCTCCGTGGCCGCACCGAGCGCACTAAGTCAAGAGAGACACGTGATTTTCTTGAAATAACCGTGCTATGCTCAGATTCACTTCTCGATCAGGCGGGTACGACAGAAGAAATCTTCCGCTCCGTGGCCGTAGCGAGCGTACTGAGTCAAGAGAGACGCGTGATATTCTTGAAATAACCGTGCTATGCTCAGATTCACTTCTCGAGCAGGCGGGTACGACAGACGAAATCTTCCGCTCCGTGGCCGCTGCGAGCGTACTAGGTCAAGAGAGACGCGTGATTTTCTTGAAATAAGCGTGCTATGCTCAGATTCACTTGTCGAGCAGACGGGTACGACGGACGAAATCTGCAGATCCGTGGCCGCAGTGAGCGTACTAAGTCAAGAGAGACGCGTGATTTTCTTGAAATAACCGTGCTATGCTCAGATTCACTTCTCGAGCAGGCGGGTACGACTGACGAAATCTTCCGCTCCGTGGCCGCAGCGAGCGTACTGAGTCAAGAGAGACGCGTGATTTTCTTGAAATAACCGTGCTATGCTGAGGTTCACTTCTCGAGCAGGCGGGTACGACAGACGAAATCTTCCGCTCCGTGGCCGCAGCGAGCGTACCGAGTCAAGAGAGACGCGTGATTTTCTTGAAATAACCGTGCTATGCTCAGATTCACTTCTCGAGCAGGCGGGTACGACAGACGAAATCTTCCGATCCGTGGCCGCAGCGAGCGTACTGAGTCGAGAGAGACGCGTGATTTTCTTGAAATAACCGTGCTATGCTCAGATTCACTTCTCGAGCAGGCGGGTACGAGAGACGAAATCTTCCGCTCCGTGGCCGCAGCGAGCGTACTGAGTCGAGAGAGACGCGTGATTTTCTTGAAATAACCGTGCTATGCTCAGATTCACTTCTCGAGCAGGCGGGTACGACAGACGAAATCTTCCGCTCCGTGGCCGCAGCGAGCGTACCGAGTCAAGAGAGACGCGTGATTTTCTTGAAATAACCGTGCTATGCTCAGATTCACTTCTCGAGCAGGCGGGTACGACAGACGAAGTCTGCCGCTTCGTGGCCACAGCGAGCGTACAAAGTCGAGAGAGACGCGTGATTTTCTTGAAATAAGCGTCCTATGCTCAGATTCACTTCTCGAGCAGGCGGGTACGACACACGAAATCTGCCGCTCCGTGGCCGCATTGAGCGTACTGAGTCAAGACAGACGCGTGATTTTCTTGAAATAACCGTGCTATGCTCTGATTCACTTCTCGAGCAGGCGGGTACGACAGACGAAATCTGCCGCTCCGTGGCCGCAGCGAGCGTACTGTGTCAAGAGAGACGCGTGATTTTCTGGAAATAAGCGTGCTATGCTCAGATTCACTTCTCGAGCAGGCGGGTACGACAGACGAAATCTTCCGCTCCGGGGCCGCAGCGAGCGTACTGAGTCAAGAGAGACAAGTGATGTTCTTGAAATAAGCGTGCTATGCTCAGATTCACTTGTCGAGCAGACGGGTACGACAGACGAAATCTTCTGCTGCGTTGCCGCAGCGAGCGTACTAAGTCGATAGAGACCCGTGATTTTCTTGAAATAAGCGTGCTATGCTCAGATTCACTTGTCGAGCAGACGGGTACGACAGACGAAATCTTCCGCTCCGTTGCCGCAGCGAGCGTACTGAGTCAAGAGAGACGCGTGATTTTCTTGAAATAAGCGTGCTATGCTCAGATTCACTTGTCGAGCAGACGGGTACGACAGACGAAATCTTCCGCTCCGTTGCCGCAGCGAGCGTACTGAGTCAAGACAGACGCGTGATTTTCTTGAAATAAGCGTGCTATGCTCAGATTCACTTGTCGAGCAGACGGGTACGACGGACGAAATCTTCCGCTCCGTGGCCGCAGCGAGCGTACTAAGTCGAGAGATTCGCGTGAGTTTCTTGAAATAAGCGTGCTATGCTCAGATTCACTTGTCGAGCAGACGGGTACGACAGACGAAATCTGCCGCTCCGTGGCCGCAGTGAGCGTACTAGGTCAAGAGAGACGCGTGATTTTCTTGAAAAAACCTTGCTATGCTCAGATTCACTTATCGAGCAGGCGGGTACGACAGACGAAATCTTCCGCTCCGTGGCCGCAGCGAGTATACTGAGTCAAGAGAGACAAGTGATGTTCTTGAAATAAGCGTGCTATGCTCAGATTCACTTGTCGAGCAGACGGGTACGACAGACGAAATCTTCCGCTCCGTTGCCGGAGCGAGCGTACTAAGTCGAGAGAGACGCGTGATTTTCTTGAAATAAGCGTGCTATGATCAGATTCACTTCTCGAGCAGATGGGTACGACAGACGAAATCTTCTGCTCCGTTGCCGCAGCGAGCATACTGAGTCAAGAGAGACGCGTGATGTTCTTGAAATAAGCGGGCTATGCTCAGATTCACTTGTCGAGCAGACGGGTACGACAGACGAAATCTTCCGCTCCGTTGCCGCAGCGAGCGTACTGAGTCAAGAGAGACGCGTGATTTTCTTGAAATAAGCGTGCTATGCTCAGATTCACTTGTCGAGCAGACGGGTACGACGGACGAAATCTGCCGATCCGTGGCCGCAGCGAGCGTACTAAGTCAAGAGAGACGCGTGATTTTATTGAAATAACCGTGCTATGCTCAGATTCACTTCTCGAGCAGGCGGGTACGACTGACGAAATCTTCCGCTCCGTGGCCGCAGCGAGCGTACTGAGTCAAGAGAGACGCGTGATTTTCTTGAAATAACCGTGCTATGCTCAGATTCACTTCTCGAGCAGGCGGGTACGACTGACGAAATCTTCCGCTCCGTGGCCGCAGCGAGCGTACTGAGTCAAGAGAGACGCGTGATTTTCTTGAAATAACCGTGCTATGCTGAGGTTCACTTCTCGAGCAGGCGGGTACGACAGACGAAATCTTCCGCTCCGTGGCCGCAGCGAGCGTACCGAGTCAAGAGAGACGCGTGATTTTCTTGAAATAACCGTGCTATGCTCAGATTCACTTCTCGAGCAGGCGGGTACGACAGACGAAATCTTCCGATCCGCGGCCGCAGCGAGCGTACTGAGTCGAGAGAGACGCGTGATTTTCTTGAAATAACCGTGCTATGCTCAGATTCACTTCTCGAGCAGGCGGATACGAGAGACGAAATCTTCCGCTCCGTGGCCGCAGCGAGCGTACTGAGTCGAGAGAGACGCGTGATTTTCTTGAAATAACCGTGCTATGCTCAGATTCACTTCTCGAGCAGGCGGGTACGACAGACGAAATCTTCCGCTCCGTGGCCGCAGCGAGCGTACCGAGTCAAGAGAGACGCGTGATTTTCTTGAAATAACCGTGCTATGCTCAGATTCACTTCTCGAGAGGCGGGTACGACAGACGAAGTCTGCCGCTTCGTGGCCACAGCGAGCGTACAAAGTCGAGAGAGACGCGTGATTTTCTTGAAATAAGCGTCCTATGCTCAGATTCACTTCTCGAGCAGGCGGGTACGACACACGAAATCTGCCGCTCCGTGGCCGCATTGAGCGTACTGAGTCAAGACAGACGCGTGATTTTCTTGAAATAACCGTGCTATGCTCTGATTCACTTGTCGAGCAGACGGGTACGACAGACGAAATCTTCCGCTCCGTTGCCGCAGCGAGCGTACTGAGTCAAGAGAGACAAGTGATGTTCTTGAAATAAGCGTGCTATGCTCAGATTCACTTGTCGAGCAGACGGGTACGACAGACGAAATCTTCCGCTCCGTGGCCGCAGCGAGCGTACTGAGTCAAGAGAGACGCGTGATTTTCTTGAAATAACCGTGCTATGCTGAGGTTCACTTCTCGAGCAGGCGGGTACGACAGACGAAATCTTCCGCTCCGTGGCCGCAGCGAGCGTACCGAGTCAAGAGAGACGCGTGATTTTCTTGAAATAACCGTGCTATGCTCAGATTCACTTCTCGAGCAGGCGGGTACGACAGACGAAATCTTCCGATCCGTGGCCGCAGCGAGCGTACTGAGTCGAGAGAGACGCGTGATTTTCTTGAAATAACCGTGCTATGCTCAGATTCACTTCTCGAGCAGGCGGGTACGAGAGACGAAATCTTCCGCTCCGTGGCCGCAGCGAGCGTACTGAGTCGAGAGAGACGCGTGATTTTCTTGAAATAACCGTGCTATGCTCAGATTCACTTCTCGAGCAGGCGGGTACGACAGACGAAATCTTCCGCTCCGTGGCCGCAGCGAGCGTACCGAGTCAAGAGAGACGCGTGATTTTCTTGAAATAACCGTGCTATGCTCAGATTCACTTCTCGAGCAGGCGGGTACGACAGACGAAGTCTGCCGCTTCGTGGCCACAGCGAGCGTACAAAGTCGAGAGAGACGCGTGATTTTCTTGAAATAAGCGTCCTATGCTCAGATTCACTTCTCGAGCAGGCGGGTACGACACACGAAATCTGCCGCTCCGTGGCCGCATTGAGCGTACTGAGTCAAGACAGACGCGTGATTTTCTTGAAATAACCGTGCTATGCTCTGATTCACTTCTCGAGCAGGCGGGTACGACAGACGAAATCTGCCGCTCCGTGGCCGCAGCGAGCGTACTGTGTCAAGAGAGACGCGTGATTTTCTGGAAATAAGCGTGCTATGCTCAGATTCACTTCTCGAGCAGGCGGGTACGACAGACGAAATCTTCCGCTCCGGGGCCGCAGCGAGCGTACTGAGTCAAGAGAGACAAGTGATGTTCTTGAAATAAGCGTGCTATGCTCAGATTCACTTGTCGAGCAGACGGGTACGACAGACGAAATCTTCCGCTGCGTTGCCGCAGCGAGCGTACTAAGTCGATAGAGACCCGTGATTTTCTTGAAATAAGCGTGCTATGCTCAGATTCACTTGTCGAGCAGACGGGTACGACAGACGAAATCTTCCGCTCCGTTGCCGCAGCGAGCGTACTGAGTCAAGAGAGACGCGTGATTTTCTTGAAATAAGCGTGCTATGCTCAGATTCACTTGTCGAGCAGACGGGTACGACAGACGAAATCTTCCGCTCCGTTGCCGCAGCGAGCGTACTGAGTCAAGACAGACGCGTGATTTTCTTGAAATAAGCGTGCTATGCTCAGATTCACTTGTCGAGCAGACGGGTACGACAGACGAAATCTTCCGCTCCGTTGCCGCAGCGAGCGTACTAAGTCGAGAGAGACGCGTGATTTTCTTGAAATAAGCGTGCTATGATCAGATTCACTTCTCGAGCAGATGGGTACGACAGACGAAATCTTCTGCTCCGTTGCCGCAGCGAGCATACTGAGTCAAGAGAGACGCGTGATGTTCTTGAAATAAGCGTGCTATGCTCAGATTCACTTGTCGAGCAGACGGGTACGACAGACGAAATCTTCTGCTGCGTTGCCGCAGCGAGCGCACTAAGTCGATAGAGACCCGTGATTTTCTTGAAATAAGCGTGCTATGCTCAGATTCACTTGTCGAGCAGACGGGTACGACAGACGAAATCTTCCGCTCCGTTGCCGCAGCGAGCGTACTGAGTCAAGAGAGACGCGTGATTTTCTTGAAATAAGCGTGCTATGCTCAGATTCACTTGTCGAGCAGACGGGTACGACAGACGAAATCTTCCGCTCCGTTGCCGCAGCGAGCGTACTGAGTCAAGACAGACGCGTGATTTTCTTGAGATAAGCGTGCTATGCTCAGATTCACTTGTCGAGCAGACGGGTACGACGGACGAAATCTTCCGCTCCGTGGCCGCAGCGAGCGTACTAAGTCGAGAGATTCGCGTGAGTTTCTTGAAATAAGCGTGCTATGCTCAGATTCACTTGTCGAGCAGACGGGTACGACAGACGAAATCTGCCGCTCCGTGGCCGCAGTGAGCGTACTAGGTCAAGAGAGACGCGTGATTTTCTTGAAAAAACCTTGCTATGCTCAGATTCACTTATCGAGCAGGCGGGTACGACAGACGAAATCTTCCGCTCCGTGGCCGCAGCGAGTATACTGAGTCAAGAGAGACAAGTGATGTTCTTGAAATAAGCGTGCTATGCTCAGATTCACTTGTCGAGCAGACGGGTACGACAGACGAAATCTTCCGCTCCGTTGCCGCAGCGGGCGTACTAAGTCGAGAGAGACGCGTGATTTTCTTGAAATAAGCGTGCTATGATCAGATTCACTTCTCGAGCAGATGGGTACGACAGACGAAATCTTCTGCTCCGTTGCCGCAGCGAGCATACTGAGTCAAGAGAGACGCGTGATGTTCTTGAAATAAGCGTGCTATGCTCAGATTCACTTGTCGAGCAGACGGGTACGACAGACGAAATCTTCCGCTCCGTTGCCGCAGCGAGCGTACTGAGTCAAGAGAGACGCGTGATTTTCTTGAAATAAGCGTGCTATGCTCAGATTCACTTGTCGAGCAGACGGGTACGACGGACGAAATCTGCCGATCCGTGGCCGCAGCGAGCGTACTAAGTCAAGAGAGACGCGTGATTTTATTGAAATAACCGTGCTATGCTCAGATTCACTTCTCGAGCAGGCGGGTACGACTGACGAAATCTTCCGCTCCGTGGCCGCAGCGAGCGTACTGAGTCAAGAGAGACGCGTGATTTTCTTGAAATAACCGTGCTATGCTCAGATTCACTTCTCGAGCAGGCGGGTACGACTGACGAAATCTTCCGCTCCGTGGCCGCAGCGAGCGTACTGAGTCAAGAGAGACGCGTGATTTTCTTGAAATAACCGTGCTATGCTGAGGTTCACTTCTCGAGCAGGCGGGTACGACAGACGAAATCTTCCGCTCCGTGGCCGCAGCGAGCGTACCGAGTCAAGAGAGACGCGTGATTTTCTTGAAATAACCGTGCTATGCTCAGATTCACTTCTCGAGCAGGCGGGTACGACAGACGAAATCTTCCGATCCGTGGCCGCAGCGAGCGTACTGAGTCGAGAGAGACGCGTGATTTTCTTGAAATAACCGTGCTATGCTCAGATTCACTTCTCGAGCAGGCGGATACGAGAGACGAAATCTTCCGCTCCGTGGCCGCAGCGAGCGTACTGAGTCGAGAGAGACGCGTGATTTTCTTGAAATAACCGTGCTATGCTCAGATTCACTTCTCGAGCAGGCGGGTACGACAGACGAAATCTTCCGCTCCGTGGCCGCAGCGAGCGTACCGAGTCAAGAGAGACGCGTGATTTTCTTGAAATAACCGTGCTATGCTCAGATTCACTTCTCGAGCAGGCGGGTACGACAGACGAAGTCTGCCGCTTCGTGGCCACAGCGAGCGTACAAAGTCGAGAGAGACGCGTGATTTTCTTGAAATAAGCGTCCTATGCTCAGATTCACTTGTCGAGCAGACGGGTACGACAGACGAAATCTTCCGCTCCGTTGCCGCAGCGAGCGTACTGAGTCAAGAGAGACGCGTGATTTTCTTGAAATAAGCGTGCTATGCTCAGATTCACTTGTCGAGCAGACGGGTACGACAGACGAAATCTTCCGCTCCGTTGCCGCAGCGAGCGTACTGAGTCAAGACAGACGCGTGATTTTCTTGAGATAAGCGTGCTATGCTCAGATTCACTTGTCGAGCAGACGGGTACGACGGACGAAATCTTCCGCTCCGTGGCCGCAGCGAGCGTACTAAGTCGAGAGATTCGCGTGAGTTTCTTGAAATAAGCGTGCTATGCTCAGATTCACTTGTCGAGCAGACGGGTACGACAGACGAAATCTGCCGCTCCGTGGCCGCAGTGAGCGTACTAGGTCAAGAGAGACGCGTGATTTTCTTGAAAAAACCTTGCTATGCTCAGATTCACTTATCGAGCAGGCGGGTACGACAGACGAAATCTTCCGCTCCGTGGCCGCAGCGAGTATACTGAGTCAAGAGAGACAAGTGATGTTCTTGAAATAAGCGTGCTATGCTCAGATTCACTTGTCGAGCAGACGGGTACGACAGACGAAATCTTCCGCTCCGTTGCCGCAGCGAGCGTACTAAGTCGAGAGAGACGCGTGATTTTCTTGAAATAAGCGTGCTATGATCAGATTCACTTCTCGAGCAGATGGGTACGACAGACGAAATCTTCTGCTCCGTTGCCGCAGCGAGCATACTGAGTCAAGAGAGACGCGTGATGTTCTTGAAATAAGCGTGCTATGCTCAGATTCACTTGTCGAGCAGACGGGTACGACAGACGAAATCTTCCGCTCCGTTGCCGCAGCGAGCGTACTGAGTCAAGAGAGACGCGTGATTTTCTTGAAATAAGCGTGCTATGCTCAGATTCACTTGTCGAGCAGACGGGTACGACGGACGAAATCTGCCGATCCGTGGCCGCAGCGAGCGTACTAAGTCAAGAGAGACGCGTGATTTTATTGAAATAACCGTGCTATGCTCAGATTCACTTCTCGAGCAGGCGGGTACGACTGACGAAATCTTCCGCTCCGTGGCCGCAGCGAGCGTACTGAGTCAAGAGAGACGCGTGATTTTCTTGAAATAACCGTGCTATGCTCAGATTCACTTCTCGAGCAGGCGGGTACGACTGACGAAATCTTCCGCTCCGTGGCCGCAGCGAGCGTACTGAGTCAAGAGAGACGCGTGATTTTCTTGAAATAACCGTGCTATGCTGAGGTTCACTTCTCGAGCAGGCGGGTACGACAGACGAAATCTTCCGCTCCGTGGCCGCAGCGAGCGTACCGAGTCAAGAGAGACGCGTGATTTTCTTGAAATAACCGTGCTATGCTCAGATTCACTTCTCGAGCAGGCGGGTACGACAGACGAAATCTTCCGATCCGTGGCCGCAGCGAGCGTACTGAGTCGAGAGAGACGCGTGATTTTCTTGAAATAACCGTGCTATGCTCAGATTCACTTCTCGAGCAGGCGGATACGAGAGACGAAATCTTCCGCTCCGTGGCCGCAGCGAGCGTACTGAGTCGAGAGAGACGCGTGATTTTCTTGAAATAACCGTGCTATGCTCAGATTCACTTCTCGAGCAGGCGGGTACGACAGACGAAATCTTCCGCTCCGTGGCCGCAGCGAGCGTACCGAGTCAAGAGAGACGCGTGATTTTCTTGAAATAACCGTGCTATGCTCAGATTCACTTCTCGAGCAGGCGGGTACGACAGACGAAGTCTGCCGCTTCGTGGCCACAGCGAGCGTACAAAGTCGAGAGAGACGCGTGATTTTCTTGAAATAAGCGTCCTATGCTCAGATTCACTTCTCGAGCAGGCGGGTACGACACACGAAATCTGCCGCTCCGTGGCCGCATTGAGCGTACTGAGTCAAGACAGACGCGTGATTTTCTTGAAATAACCGTGCTATGCTCTGATTCACTTGTCGAGCAGACGGGTACGACAGACGAAATCTTCCGCTCCGTTGCCGCAGCGAGCGTACTGAGTCAAGAGAGACAAGTGATGTTCTTGAAATAAGCGTGCTATGCTCAGATTCACTTGTCGAGCAGACGGGTACGACAGACGAAATCTTCCGCTCCGTGGCCGCAGCGAGCGTACTGAGTCAAGAGAGACGCGTGATTTTCTTGAAATAACCGTGCTATGCTGAGGTTCACTTCTCGAGCAGGCGGGTACGACAGACGAAATCTTCCGCTCCGTGGCCGCAGCGAGCGTACCGAGTCAAGAGAGACGCGTGATTTTCTTGAAATAACCGTGCTATGCTCAGATTCACTTCTCGAGCAGGCGGGTACGACAGACGAAATCTTCCGATCCGTGGCCGCAGCGAGCGTACTGAGTCGAGAGAGACGCGTGATTTTCTTGAAATAACCGTGCTATGCTCAGATTCACTTCTCGAGCAGGCGGGTACGAGAGACGAAATCTTCCGCTCCGTGGCCGCAGCGAGCGTACTGAGTCGAGAGAGACGCGTGATTTTCTTGAAATAACCGTGCTATGCTCAGATTCACTTCTCGAGCAGGCGGGTACGACAGACGAAATCTTCCGCTCCGTGGCCGCAGCGAGCGTACCGAGTCAAGAGAGACGCGTGATTTTCTTGAAATAACCGTGCTATGCTCAGATTCACTTCTCGAGCAGGCGGGTACGACAGACGAAGTCTGCCGCTTCGTGGCCACAGCGAGCGTACAAAGTCGAGAGAGACGCGTGATTTTCTTGAAATAAGCGTCCTATGCTCAGATTCACTTCTCGAGCAGGCGGGTACGACACACGAAATCTGCCGCTCCGTGGCCGCATTGAGCGTACTGAGTCAAGACAGACGCGTGATTTTCTTGAAATAACCGTGCTATGCTCTGATTCACTTCTCGAGCAGGCGGGTACGACAGACGAAATCTGCCGCTCCGTGGCCGCAGCGAGCGTACTGTGTCAAGAGAGACGCGTGATTTTCTGGAAATAAGCGTGCTATGCTCAGATTCACTTCTCGAGCAGGCGGGTACGACAGACGAAATCTTCCGCTCCGGGGCCGCAGCGAGCGTACTGAGTCAAGAGAGACAAGTGATGTTCTTGAAATAAGCGTGCTATGCTCAGATTCACTTGTCGAGCAGACGGGTACGACAGACGAAATCTTCCGCTGCGTTGCCGCAGCGAGCGTACTAAGTCGATAGAGACCCGTGATTTTCTTGAAATAAGCGTGCTATGCTCAGATTCACTTGTCGAGCAGACGGGTACGACAGACGAAATCTTCCGCTCCGTTGCCGCAGCGAGCGTACTGAGTCAAGAGAGACGCGTGATTTTCTTGAAATAAGCGTGCTATGCTCAGATTCACTTGTCGAGCAGACGGGTACGACAGACGAAATCTTCCGCTCCGTTGCCGCAGCGAGCGTACTGAGTCAAGACAGACGCGTGATTTTCTTGAAATAAGCGTGCTATGCTCAGATTCACTTGTCGAGCAGACGGGTACGACAGACGAAATCTTCCGCTCCGTTGCCGCAGCGAGCGTACTAAGTCGAGAGAGACGCGTGATTTTCTTGAAATAAGCGTGCTATGATCAGATTCACTTCTCGAGCAGATGGGTACGACAGACGAAATCTTCTGCTCCGTTGCCGCAGCGAGCATACTGAGTCAAGAGAGACGCGTGATGTTCTTGAAATAAGCGTGCTATGCTCAGATTCACTTGTCGAGCAGACGGGTACGACAGACGAAATCTTCCGCTCCGTTGCCGCAGCGAGCGTACTGAGTCAAGAGAGACGCGTGATTTTCTTGAAATAAGCGTGCTATGCTCAGATTCACTTGTCGAGCAGACGGGTACGACGGACGAAATCTGCCGATCCGTGGCCGCAGTGAGCGTACTAAGTCAAGAGAGATGCGTGATTTTCTTGAAATAACCGTGCTATGCTCAGATTCACTTCTCGAGCAGGCGGGTACGACTGACGAAATCTTCCGCTCCGTGGCCGCAGCGAGCGTACTGAGTCAAGAGAGACGCGTGATTTTCTTGAAATAACCGTGCTATGCTGAGGTTCACTTCTCGAGCAGGCGGGTACGACAGACGAAATCTTCCGCTCCGTGGCCGCAGCGAGCGTACCGAGTCAAGAGAGACGCGTGATTTTCTTGAAATAACCGTGCTATGCTCAGATTCACTTCTCGAGCAGGCGGGTACGACAGACGAAATCTTCCGATCCGTGGCCGCAGCGAGCGTACTGAATCGAGAGAGACGCGTGATTTTCTTGAAATAACCGTGCTATGCTCAGATTCACTTCTCGAGCAGGCGGATACGAGAGACGAAATCTTCCGCTCCGTGGCCGCAGCGAGCGTACTGAGTCGAGAGAGACGCGTGATTTTCTTGAAATAACCGTGCTATGCTCAGATTCACTTCTCGAGCAGGCGGGTACGACAGACGAAATCTTCCGCTCCGTGGCCGCAGCGAGCGTACCGAGTCAAGAGAGACGCGTGATTTTCTTGAAATAACCGTGCTATGCTCAGATTCACTTCTCGAGCAGGCGGGTACGACAGACGAAGTCTGCCGCTTCGTGGCCACAGCGAGCGTACAAAGTCGAGAGAGACGCGTGATTTTCTTGAAATAAGCGTCCTATGCTCAGATTCACTTCTCGAGCAGGCGGGTACGACACACGAAATCTGCCGCTCCGTGGCCGCATTGAGCGTACTGAGTCAAGACAGACGCGTGATTTTCTTGAAATAACCGTGCTATGCTCAGATTCACTTCTCGAACAGGCGGGTACGACAGACGAAATCTTCCGCTCCGTGGCCGCAGCGAGCGTACTGAGTCAAGAGAGACGCGTGATTTTCTTGAAATAACCGTGCTATGCTCAGATTCACTTCTCGAGCAGGCGGGTACGACAGACGAAATCTTCCGCTCCGTGGCCGCAGCGAGCGTACTGAGTCAAGAGAGACGCGTGATTTTCTTGAAATAACCGTGCTATGCTCAGATCCACTTCTCGAGCAGGCGGGTACGACAGACGAAATCTTCCGCTCCGTGGCCGCAGCGAGCGTACTAAGTCAAGAGAGACACGTGATTTTCTTGAAATAACCGTGCTATGCTCAGATTCACTTCTCGATCAGGCGGGTACGACAGAAGAAATCTTCCGCTCCGTGGCCGTAGCGAGCGTACTGAGTCAAGAGAGACGCGTGATATTCTTGAAATAACCGTGCTATGCTCAGATTCACTTCTCGAGCAGGCGGGTACGACAGACGAAATCTTCCGCTCCGTGGCCGCAGCGAGCGTACTAGGTCAAGAGAGACGCGTGATTTTCTTGAAAAAACCTTGCTATGCTCAGATTCACTTATCGAGCAGGCGGGTACGACAGACGAAATCTTCCGCTCCGGGGCCGCAGCGAGCGTACTGAGTCAAGAGAGACAAGTGATGTTCTTGAAATAAGCGTGCTATGCTCAGATTCACTTGTCGAGCAGACGGGTACGACAGACGAAATCTTCCTCTGCGTTGCCGCAGCGAGCGTACTAAGTCGAGAGAGACCCGTGATTTTCTTGAAATAAGCGTGCTATGCTCAGATTCACTTGTCAAGCAGACGGGTACGACAGACGAAATCTTCCGCTCCGTTGCCGCAGCGAGCGTACTGAGTCAAGAGAGACGCGTGATTTTCTTGAAATAAGCGTGCTATGCTCAGATTCACTTGTCGAGCAGACGGGTACGACAGACGAAATCTTCCGCTCCGTTGCCGCAGCGAGCGTACTGAGTCAAGACAGACGCGTGATTTTCTTGAAATAAGCGTGCTATGCTCAGATTCACTTCTCGAGCAGGCGGGTACGACAGACGAAATCTGCCGCTCCGTGGCCGCAGTGAGCGTACTATGTCAAGAGAGACGCGTGATTTTCTTGAAAAAACCTTGCTATGCTCAGATTCACTTATCGAGCAGGCGGGTACGACAGACGAAATCTTCCGCTCCGTGGCCGCAGCGAGTATACTGAGTCAAGAGAGACAAGTGATGTTCTTGAAATAAGCGTGCTATGCTCAGATTCACTTGTCGAGCAGACGGGTACGACAGACGAAATCTTCCGCTCCGTTGCCGCAGCGAGCGTACTAAGTCGAGAGAGACGCGTGATTTTCTTGAAATAAGCGTGCTATGATCAGATTCACTTCTCGAGCAGATGGGTACGACAGACGAAATCTTCTGCTCCGTTGCCGCAGAGAGCATACTGAGTCAAGAGAGACGCGTGATGTTCTTGAAATAAGCGTGCTATGCTCAGATTCACTTGTCGAGCAGACGGGTA
Organism: Amblyomma mixtum; assembly: GCF_055824585.1. Lineage (NCBI taxonomy): Eukaryota > Metazoa > Arthropoda > Arachnida > Ixodida > Ixodidae > Amblyomma > Amblyomma mixtum. Next base: position 120,001,066 of record NC_143021.1, read on the forward strand.
CGACAGACGAAATCTTCCGCTCCGTGGCCGCAGCGAGCGTACTGAGTCAAGAGAGACGCGTGATTTTCTTGAAATAACCGTGCTATGCTCAGATTCACTTCTCGAGCAGGCGGGTACGACAGACGAAATCTTCCGCTCCGTGGCCGCAGCGAGCGTACTGAGTCAAGAGAGACGCGTGATTTTCTTGAAATAACCGTGCTATGCTCAGATCCACTTCTCGAGCAGGCGGGTACGACAGACGAAATCTTCCGCTCCGTGGCCGCAGCGAGCGTACTAAGTCAAGAGAGACACGTGATTTTCTTGAAATAACCGTGCTATGCTCAGATTCACTTCTCGATCAGGCGGGTACGACAGAAGAAATCTTCCGCTCCGTGGCCGTAGCGAGCGTACTGAGTCAAGAGAGACGCGTGATATTCTTGAAATAACCGTGCTATGCTCAGATTCACTTCTCGAGCAGGCGGGTACGACAGACGAAATCTTCCGCTCCGTGGCCGCAGCGAGCGTACTAGGTCAAGAGAGACGCGTGATTTTCTTGAAAAAACCTTGTTATGCTCAGATTCACTTATCGAGCAGGCGGGTACGACAGACGAAATCTTCCGCTCCGGGGCCGCAGCGAGCGTACTGAGTCAAGAGAGACAAGTGATGTTCTTGAAATAAGCGTGCTATGCTCAGATTCACTTGTCGAGCAGACGGGTACGACAGACGAAATCTTCCGCTGCGTTGCCGCAGCGAGCGTACTAAGTCGAGAGAGACCCGTGATTTTCTTGAAATAAGCGTGCTATGCTCAGATTCACTTGTCGAGCAGACGGGTACGACAGACGAAATCTTCCGCTCCGTTGCCGCAGCGAGCGTACTGAGTCAAGAGAGACGCGTGATTTTCTTGAAATAAGCGTGCTATGCTCAGATTCACTTGTCGAGCAGACGGGTACGACAGACGAAATCTTCCGCTCCGTTGCCGCAGCGAGCGTACTGAGTCAAGACAGACGCGTGATTTTCTTGAAATAAGCGTGCTATGCTCAGATTCACTTGTCGAGCAGACGGGTACGACGGACGAAATCTTCCGCTCCGTGGCCGCAGCGAGCGTACTAAGTCGAGAGATTCGCGTGAGTTTCTTGAAATAAGCGCGCTATGCTCAGATTCACTTGTCGAGCAGACGGGTACGACAGACGAAATCTGCCGCTCCGTGGCCGCAGTGAGCGTACTAGGTCAAGAGAGACGCGTGATTTTCTTGAAAAAACCTTGCTATGCTCAGATTCACTTATCGAGCAGGCGGGTACGACAGACGAAATCTTCCGCTCCGTGGCCGCAGCGAGTATACTGAGTCAAGAGAGACAAGTGATGTTCTTGAAATAAGCGTGCTATGCTCAGATTCACTTGTCGAGCAGACGGGTACGACAGACGAAATCTTCCGCTCCGTTGCCGCAGCGAGCATACTGAGTCAAGAGAGACGCGTGATGTTCTTGAAATAAGCGTGCTATGCTCAGATTCACTTGTCGAGCAGACGGGTACGACAGACGAAATCTTCCGCTCCGTTGCCGCAGCGAGCGTACTGAGTCAAGAGAGACGCGTGATTTTCTTGAAATAAGCGTGCTATGCTCAGATTCACTTGTCGAGCAGACGGGTACGACGGACGAAATCTGCCGATCCGTGGCCGCAGTGAGCGTACTAAGTCAAGAGAGACGCGTGATTTTCTTGAAATAACCGTGCTATGCTCAGATTCACTTCTCGAGCAGGCGGGTACGACTGACGAGATCTTCCGCTCCGTGGCCGCAGCGAGCGTACTGAGTCAAGAGAGACGCGTGATTTTCTTGAAATAACCGTGCTATGCTCAGATTCACTTCTCGAGCAGGCGGGTACGAGAGACGAAATCTTCCGCTCCGTGGCCGCATGCGAGCGTACTGAGTCGAGAGAGACGCGTGATTTTCTTGAAATAACCGTGCTATGCTCAGATTCACTTCTCGAGCAGGAGGGTACGACAGACGAAATCTTCCGCTCCGTGGCCGCAGCGAGCGTACCGAGTCAAGAGAGACGCGTGATTTTCTTGAAATAACCGTGCTATGCTCAGATTCACTTCTCGAGCAGGCGGGTACGACAGACGAAGTCTGCCGCTTCGTGGCCACAGCGAGCGTACAAAGTCGAGAGAGACGCGTGATTTTCTTGAAATAAGCGTCCTATGCTCAGATTCACTTCTCGAGCAGGCGGGTACGACACACGAAATCTGCCGCTCCGTGGCCGCATTGAGCGTACTGAGTCAAGACAGACGCGTGATTTTCTTGAAATAACCGTGCTATGCTCTGATTCACTTCTCGAGCAGGCGGGTACGACAGACGAAATCTGCCGCTCCGTGGGCCGCAGCGAGCGTACTGTGTCAAGAGAGACGCGTGATTTTCTGGAAATAAGCGTGCTATGCTCAGATTCACTTCTCGAGCAGGCGGTACGACAGACGAAATCTTCCGCTCCGGGGCCGCAGCGAGCGTACTGAGTCAAGAGAGACAAGTGATGTTCTTGAAATAAGCGTGCTATGCTCAGATTCACTTGTCGAGCAGACGGGTACGACAGACGAAATCTTCCGCTGCGTTGCCGCAGCGAGCGTACTAAGTCGATAGAGACCCGTGATTTTCTTGAAATAAGCGTGCTATGCTCAGATTCACTTGTCGAGCAGACGGGTACGACAGACGAAATCTTCCGCTCCGTTGCCGCAGCGAGCGTACTGAGTCAAGAGAGCCGCGTGATTTTCTTGAAAATAAGCGTGCTATGCTCAGATTCACTTGTCGAGCAGACGGGTACGACAGACGAAATCTTCCGCTCCGTTGCCGCAGCGAGCGTACTGAGTCAAGACAGACGCGTGATTTTCTTGAAATAAGCGTGCTATGCTCAGATTCACTTGTCGAGCAGACGGGTACGACGGACGAAATCTTCCGCTCCGTGGCCGCAGCGAGCGTACTAAGTCGAGAGATTCGCGTGAGTTTCTTGAAATAAGCGTGCTATGCTCAGATTCACTTGTCGAGCAGACGGGTACGACAGACAGAAATCTGCTGCTCCGTGGCCGCAGTGAGCGTACTAGGTCAAGAGAGACGCGTGATTTTCTTGAAAAAACCTTGCTATGCTCAGATTCACTTATCGAGCAGGCGGGTACGACAGACGAAATCTTCCGCTCCGTGGCCGCAGCGAGTATACTGAGTCAAGAGAGACAAGTGATGTTCTTGAAATAAGCGTGCTATGCTCAGATTCACTTGTCGAGCAGACGGGTACGACAGACGAAATCTTCCGCTCCGTTGCCGCAGCGAGCGTACTAAGTCGAGAGAGACGCGTGATTTTCTTGAAATAAGCGTGCTATGATCAGATTCACTTCTCGAGCAGATGCGTACGACAGACGAAATCTTCTGCTCCGTTGCCGCAGCGAGCATACTGAGTCAAGAGAGACGCGTGATGTTCTTGAAATAAGCGTGCTATGCTCAGATTCACTTGTCGAGCAGACGGGTACGACAGACGAAATCTTCCGCTCCGTTGCCGCAGCGAGCGTACTGAGTCAAGAGAGACGCGTGATTTTCTTGAAATAAGCGTGCTATGCTCAGATTCACTTGTCGAGCAGACGGGTACGACGGACGAAATCTGCCGATCCGTGGCCGCAAGTGAGCGTACTAAGTCAAGAGAGACGCGTGATTTTCTTGAAATAACCGTGCTATGCTCAGATTCACTTCTCGAGCAGGCGGGTACGACTGACGAAATCTTCCGCTCCGTGGCCGCAGCGAGCGTACTGAGTCAAGAGAGACGCGTGATTTTCTTGAAATAACCGTGCTATGCTGAGGTTCACTTCTCGAGCAGGCGGGTACGACAGACGAAATCTTCCGCTCCGTGGCCGCAGCGAGCGTACCGAGTCAAGAGAGACGCGTGATTTTCTTGAAAATAACCGTGCTATGCTCAGATTCACTTCTCGAGCAGGCGGGTACGACAGACGAAATCTTCCGATCCGTGGCCGCAGCGAGCGTACTGAGTCGAGAGAGACGCGTGATTTTCCTTGAAATAACCGTGCTATGCTCAGATTCACTTCTCGAGCAGGCGGATACGAGAGACGAAATCTTCCGCTCCGTGGCCGCAGCGAGCGTACTGAGTCGAGAGAGACGCGTGATTTTCTTGAAATAACCGTGCTATGCTCAGATTCACTTCTCGAGCAGGCGGTACGACAGACGAAATCTTCCGCTCCGTGGCCGCAGCGAGCGTACCGAGTCAAGAGAGACGCGTGATTTTCTTGAAATAACCGTGCTATGCTCAGATTCACTTCTCGAGGCAGGCGGGTACGACAGACGAAGTCTGCCGCTTCGTGGCCACAGCGAGCGTACAAAGTCGAGAGAGACGCGTGATTTTCTTGAAATAAGCGTCCTATGCTCAGATTCACTTCTCGAGCAGGCGGGTACGACACACGAAATCTGCCGCTCCGTGGCCGCATTGAGCGTACTGAGTCAAGACAGACGCGTGATTTTCTTGAAATAACCGTGCTATGCTCTGATTCACTTCTCGAGCAGGCGGTACAACAGACGGAATCTGCCGCTCCGTGGCCGCAGCGAGCGTACTGTGTCAAGAGAGACGCGTGATTTTCTGGAAATAAGCGTGCTATGCTCAGATTCACTTCTCGAGCAGGCGGGTACGACAGACGAAATCTTCCGCTCCGTGGCCGCAGCGAGCGTACTGAGTCAAGAGAGACGCGTGATTTTCTTGAAATAACCGTGCTATGCTCAGATTCACTTCTCGATCAGGCGGGTACGACAGAAGAAATCTTCCGCTCCGTGGCCGTAGCGAGCGTACTGAGTCAAGAGAGACGCGTGATTTTCTTGAAATAACCGTGCTATGCTCAGATTCACTTCTCGAGCAGGCGGGTACGACAGACGAAATCTTCCGCTCCGTGGCCGCAGCGAGCGTGCTGAGTCAAGAGAGACGCGTGATTTTCTTGAAATAACCGTCCTATGCTCAGATTCACTTCTCGATCAGGCGGGTACGACAGAAGAAATCTTCCGCTCCGTGGCCGCAGCGAGCGTACTAAGTCGAGAGAGACGCGTGAGTTTCTTGAAATAAGCGTGCTATGCTCAGATTCACTTGTCGAGCAGACGGGTACGACAGACGAAATCTGCCGCTCCGTGGCCGCAGTGAGCGTACTAGGTCAAGAGAGACGCGTGATGTTCTTGAAATAAGCGTGCTATGCTCAGATTCACTTGTCGAGCAGACGGGTACGACAGACGAAATCTTCCGCTCCGTTGCCGCAGCGAGCGTACTGAGTCAAGAGAGACGCGTGATTTTCTTGAAATAAGCGTGCTATGCTCAGATTCACTTGTCGAGCAGACGGGTACGACGGACGAAATCTGCCGATCCGTGGCCGCAGGTGGCGTACTAAGTCAAGAGAGACGCGTGATTTTCTTGAAATAACCGTGCTATGCTCAGATTCACTTCTCGAGCAGGCGGGTACGACTGACGAAATCTTCCGCTCCGTGGCGCAGCGAGCGTACTGAGTCAAGAGAGACGCGTGATTTTCTTGAAATAACCGTGCTATGCTGAGGTTCACTTCTCGAGCAGGCGGATGCGACAGACGAAATCTTCCGCTCCGTGGCCGCAGCGAGCGTACCGAGTCAAGAGAGACGCGTGATTTTCTTGAAATAACCGTGCTATGCTCAGATTCACTTCTCGAGCAGGCGGGTACGACAGACGAAATCTTCCGATCCGTGGCCGCAGCGAGCGTACTGAGTCGAGAGAGACGCGTGATTTTCTTGAAATAACCGTGCTATGCTCAGATTCAACTTCTCGAGCAGGCGGATACGAGAGACGAAATCTTCCGCTCCGTGGCCGCAGCGAGCGTACTGAGTCGAGAGAGGAAGCGTGATTTTCTTGAAATAACCGTGCTATGCTCAGATTCACTTCTCGAGCAGGCGGGTACGACAGACGAAATCTTCCGCTCCGTGGCCGCAGCGAGCGTACCGAGTCAAGAGAGACGCGTGATTTTCTTGAAATAACCGTGCTATGCTCAGATTCACTCTTGAGCAGGCGGGTACGACAGACGAAGTCTGCCGCTTCGTGGCCACAGCGAGCGTACAAAGTCGAGAGAGACGCGTGATTTTCTGAAATAAGCGTCCTATGCTCAGATTCACTTCTCGAGCAGGCGGGTACGACACACGAAATCTGCCGCTCCGTGGCCGCATTGAGCGTACTGAGTCAAGACAACGCGTGATTTTCTTGAAATAACGTGCTATGCTCTGATTCACTTCTCGAGCAGGCGGGTACGACAGACGAAATCTGCCGCTCCGTGGCCGCAGCGAGCGTACTGTGTCAAGAGAGACGCGTGATTTTCTGGAAATAAGCGTGCTATGCTCAGATTCACTTCTCGAGCAGGCGGGTACGACAGACGAAATCTTCCGCTCCGTGGCCGCAGCGAGCGTACTGAGTCAGAGAGAGACGCGTGATTTTTCTTGAAATAACCGTGCTATGCTCAGATTCACTTCACGATCAGGCGGGTACGACAGAAGAAATCTTCCGCTCCGTGGCCGTAGCGAGCGTACTAGAGTCAAGAGAGACGCGTGATTTTCTTGAAATAACCGTGCTATGCTCAGATTCATTCTCGAGCAGGCGGTACGACAGACGAAATCTTCCGCTCCGTGGCCGCAGCGAGCGTACTGAGTCAAGAGAGACGCGTGATTTTCTTGAAATAACGTCCTATGCTCAGATTCACTTCTCGAGTCAGGCGGGTACGACAGAAGAAATCTTCCGCTCCGTGGCCGCAGCGGAGCGTACTAAGTCGAGAGAGACGCGTGACTTTCTTGAAAATAAGCGTGCTATGCTCAGATTCACTTGTCGAGCAGACGGGTACGACAGACGAAATCTGCCGCTCCGTGGCCGCAGTGAGCGTACTGAGTCAAGAGAGACGCGTGATGTTCTTGAAATAAGCGTGCTATGCTCAGATTCACTTGTCGAGCAGACGGGTACGACAGACGAAATCTTCCGCTCCGTTGCCGCAGCGAGGCGTACTGGGTCAAGAGAGACGCGTGATTTTCTTGAAATAAGCCGTGCTATGCTCAGATTCACTTGTCGAGGCAGACGGGGTACGACGGACGAAATCTGCCGATCCGTGTCCGCAGTGAGCGTACTAAGTCAAGAGAGACGCGTGATTTCTTGAAATAACCGTGCTATGCTCAGATTCACTTCTCTCGAGCAGGCGGGTACGACTGACTGAATCTTCGCTCCGTGGCCGCAGCGAGCGTACTGAGTCAGAGAGACGCGTGATTTTCTTGAAATAACCGTGCTATGCTTAGGTTCAACTTCTCGAGCAGGCGGATGCGACAGACGAAATCTTACCGCTCCGTGCGCGCAGCGAGCGTACCGAGTCTAGAGAGACGCGTGATTTCTTGAAATAACCGTGCCTATGCATTTCACTTCTCGAGCAGGCGGCGTACGACAGACGAAATCTTCCGTATCCCCCCCCCCCCGTGCGCCCACAGCGGGTACTGAGTCTAGAGAGACGCGTGATTTTCTTGAAATAACCGTGCTATGTCAGATTCACTTCTCGAGCAGGGTCGGGTACGATCAGACGAAGTCTGCCGCTTCGCTGCCGCAGCGAGCGTACAAAGACAAGAGAGACGCGTGATTTTCTTGAAATAACCGTGCTATGCTCAGATTCACTTCTCGAGCAGGCGGGTACGACAGACGAAATCTCCGCTCCGTGGCCGCAGCGAGCGTACTGACGTCAAGAGAGACGCGTGATTTTCTTGAAATAACGTGCTATGCTGAGGTTCACTTCTCGAGCAGGCGGGTACGACAGACGAAATCTTCGCCTCCGTGGCCGCAGCGAGCGTACCGAGTCAGAGAGACGCGTGATTTTCTTGAAATAACCGTGCTATGCTCAGATTCACTTCTCGAGCAGGCGGGTACGACAGACGAAATCTTCCGCTCCGTGGCCTGCAGCGAGTCGAGCGTACTCGAGACGAGAGAGACGCGTGATTTTCTGGAAATAACCGTGCTATGCTCAGATTCACATCTCGAGCAGGCGGGTACGAGAGACGAAATCTATCCGATCGTGGCCGCAGCGAGCGTACTGAGTCGAGAGAGGACGCGTGATTTTCTTGAAATAACCGTGCTATGCTCTAGATTCACTTCTCGAGCAGGCGGGTACGACAGAGACGAAATCTTCCGCTCCGTGGCCGCAGCGAGCGTACGGAGTCATGAGAGACGCGTGATTTTCTTGAAATAACACGTGCTATGCTCAGATTCACTTCTCGAGCAGGCGGGTACGACAGACGATAGTCTCGCTCGTGGTCGCACCACGTGAGCGACTACGTCGAGCAAGAGAACGAGTGATTTTGCTGAAATAACCGTGCTATGCTCAGATTCACTTCTCGAGCAGGCGGGTACGACACAGACGAAATCTGCCGCTCTCGTGGCCGCACTGAGCGTTACTGAGTCAGAGAGACGCGTGATTTTCTGAAATAACGTGCTATGCTCTGATTCACTTCTCGAGCAGGCGGGTACGACAGCACGAAATCTGCGCTACGTGGCGCGTTGCGTTACTAAGTCAAGAGAGACGCGTGATTTCTTGAAATACCGCTATCTCTGAAATAACCGTGCAGCGGTTCACTG